>NC_132917.1:96573980-96732034 GCF_047675955.1 Chlorocebus sabaeus | reverse complement strand
TCCCCGGAAACGGCATTCCCCTGGTGACTTTTCAATGCTCAGATTGCAGTATCGATACAGCTTGGTAAGCAGTCAGGAGAGGGGCGGCTCAGAGGCTGAAAGCACACAGGTCAGGGCCCTCCTGGGTCTGACAGCCTCACCTGGGCCTCGCTTTCTGCACTGCCCAGGGCTGCTCATGAGATGGTGCCGAAACGGATGTGTGCACGCCAAACAGCTCTCAGCAGGGGCTCAACAGCCAGAAGCCGTTCCACCACACCGTCATCCCCCTTCTAACCAGAGAACACCCGATACAGAAACAGGAGAAACAGGTATTAAATGAGTTGGCAAAGCCAAAATCCACCCGGATCTACCACTCCAAAACAAACATACACCACACTGCCCAATATTGATGGGAGCCAAAAACATGGAAGTCCTGAGAGCCCACACTGACCACAGCCAGACACCACTTCTGCAAGAACCAAGCACGCGCCTAGAGATCGCCCGTGATGACCCAGGAGAGCAGCTTGGAGCAGAGACAAACGTGAAGGAGAGGCACAGGGGCCAGGGTGCTGGGTGTGCCCGTCTGTGTGACCTCACTGAGATTGCTGACCTCTGGCCCTTGGTGTCCGTCCTGTGGAGGAGGTAGCCCCCAAATCCCTGCCTCCCTTCAGCGCTCACTGAGGCTGCCCTGAAGCCTCCCCAGGGCTGAGACCGCTTCGAAATCCTGTCAACTGCACACCCACATAAGCACACAAATAAACAAAGTGTCAAGTACGCAGACAGGAAAAGAAAAGTAGGCCAATCCTCCCCTATCCAACAGGCATTGAAAAAGGAACAGGAAAATTGTGGTAGTCTTGAAACCACCACCAGCTATCACGTCCTGTTGAGATGTTTTAGCCAATCAGGAACATCTCTTTACCAAGCACCTGTGTGTTTAGGAAGTCCGTTGACAGATTCCAAACAACCTCGGAGCCTGCGACCTGACCCCCATTCTACGCGCATCACCTCTCCGGCGGAACAAGCCCTGGACACCATTCAGATGGCGAGGAACAGGAGCAAGGGTAGCTTTCCCTCACCACCACCAAACAAGCTCGACCCCGAGGAGCCCGGAGAACAGCGACGTTTGCTTAGACGCTTTCCCACTGACCTTGTCAGAGCGAACGTTCCCATCCCACGCCACCCAGTGTTTGACTCTCCCTGGGATGCCAGCAGCCGCCAACCCTCACAACTCACAAGCTGGAAACAGAGGCCAAGCTGACAGGAGGGAGGCCTCTCTCCATCCCCTACTGAATTCGCTCAGGACACGGAGGTTCCCAAACACACACGGCCCCGGGTATTCCACACCTGGAGAACATTCTAACAACAGACGCTGCAAAGACGTTCCCCTAAAGAGAAACTCAGTTTCTAACTTCCCTTAGGGAAAAATAGGAGGCCCAGAACTTTCCAGAAAATCAAGCCTGGGAGGAAGCCCCTCACCTCTGGCACTTCCTAAACCTGCCTTCCCGCAGGTGCTCAGGGATGTCCCCGCGCCAGCCCCGTCCACCCAGGACGGCAGCAGGGCTCAGGCAGCCAGCACCTGGGCAGCAGGCGAAGCAACCCCAGGGTGAAAACGTCATCCCAGGCACCACTTCCCGGAGCCCCTCAGCAAGAAAAACAGAGGCGGGACCAGAACCGAGGGCTGACTCGAGGCTGGGGAGCCACAGACCCGCACAGTTCAATCATCGGACACGCTCTGCTGTGGACAGAGGAGCCCAGCCCAGGGAGAGGCCAGCACAGAGATCCTCGTGCCGGCTCCACGGGCCAGCGTCCCCCAGGGCTGCAAGTTTGCGATCACAGCTTCAGAATCGGGTTCCAGAATCTTCCGGAATCAAAGACACACCCAACTGTAAAGCTGCCAGGACAGCAGGGCCCAGGAGCAGGCTCAGGGGAGGAGCAGGTAGAAACCCCACACACAGCACACACGTGTGCATGCTTACTCCACACATGCCACCCCTTCACCCGATACTATACACGCAAACGCCTCTATGCACTCCATACACACCCTCAAATACACTCACCAAATGTGATGCGTGTACACACTCCACACACCCTCCAACATACACGGCACATGCATGAACACGCTCACTCCACACACACCTGCTAAATACACTCACCACACACGCACAAACGTGACACACGTGCACACCCATTCCAGACCTCACGCCCCTCACCAAGTACACAGGTGCACACATCCCCAAGTCCAGCACCTGCAGACTCCACAAGCTTTGGTTTCCCCCACTGTTTCTCTCATCACATGAGATCCACACACACACGTGTCATTTACTGACATCTAACACCCGGGGAGGCCCTTAGACAGAACTGCAGTCACAAGTCGGCTTCATTCAGGCATTCATCACCAGCCCCTGGAAGCCACCTCTCCTGTCCCCACGGGGAGGGGGGGCCGAGACCGCAGGCGTCGCTGGGCTTACAGATCCCCAGGCTGGCAACCCAGCGAAATCAGGAGGGCTCGGCCACGGCCCTGGAGGGAGACGGGTACTGGCTCAGGTATGCGGCACACGGGTCCTCATTTCCATGCGGCGTCACCTACGACAGCGTCGGGTGAAAGCCAGTGGGGCTTGGCATTCCTGGGATAGACGGTCCTGGAATTACAAGGGAAGCTTTTTTACTTCTCCCCTCTGAACACATGAGGTCCATGGTCCCCGCTCACATCTAACCCTGGGAATCGGAATCGGTGACTCCTTGTCCACCTGAGGACCACCCAAGAGGATCCACACACCTGCTGCAACAGCAGCACCGCACCTGGTCCGCAGGGGAGCAAAGCAAATCCCACCTTTTGACGAAAACTGGATTACCCCGACACTGGCAGCCTGCAGTGTGTATATATCGTCAGGCCCCCACATCTGCGGCGCCACCTGCAAGAGGAACACAAACCCTTAGTCCCGGGTTCTCACGATGGCCTGTGAGGTGGATGCTGGCACCTTCTCTTCTCCCAGTGGAGAGGAGAGAAGGCCAGGGCCAGGGCCAGAGCTGGCGTGTCAGGAGGGTCAGGGTTCAAAAACCCCATCATCCGCCTCACAAAGCAGCCCTGACCGTTCAAGTGACTTCTATCATCAGCCTGAAAATGGACCACAGTTACCAGTAATTCTGAGTGCTGTTCCTTCTGACGTCAGACATTTCGCTAGAAAGATTTTGCCAAATCGGCTTTCAAAATCCTATGCTATGAAATGTCTAATGAAAATCTGAGCTGTGAAATAAAGCACACATTTCAATGAATCCCAAAATGACTATCACAAAGGAAGCTGTAACTTGAAGTGAAAAATATCCTCTAAATGACATCAGCCAGAATTACCTGCCATCATTACTGATCCCATATGATTAATGAATTCTACAGCATCATCTCAGATATGAACTTAAAACCATGAGCTGAATGCACATGTTAGCACAACCAAAGTTCTGCTTTCATAAGCAGCACAGGCGTCTCTGGAGAGGATTTTAATTGGGACTACAATGCGCACGGTGGTGGTAAGAGGTTTCATGCCGGCTGTTCTCCAAGGTGCAACACAGAAACACCACTAACCTCGAAGACACCTTTGTAACGAGATGATGAGAGACGATGTGGACAGAATACTGGAAATATTTGAAAAGGAGAAACAATGCAAGGAAAGAATCTTATCAGTTACCCTTTAACACGCTTAGAAAAAACCGATTTCTCTTTTGGGATGATTAAAGAAGAAAATGACATTTCTGAATTTTTTTTTTTTTTTTTACATTTTTCTTTCTGAGACAGGGTCTTGGCTCTGTCACCAAGACTGGAGTACAGTGGAGCAATCACAGCTCACCGTAGCCTTAAGTGTTCTTCCCACCTCGGACTCCAGAGTAGCAGGGACCACAGGCACGCACCACCATACTCAGCTAATTTTTCTGTTGTGAGAGAGGTGGGGTGTCTTGCTCTGTTGTCCAGGCTGCTCTTGAACTCCTTGGCCTCACAAAGGGCTGCGATTACATTACGGGCATAAGCCAGCGTGCCCAACCAACCTTTTTCTTAATTCTATAACAATTACGCCGCATTCAGAGGAAGGATAACTATTAGTGAGAAGAAACTTGGCGAAGCAATATGTTGATACGAAAACAAAATGGTAACAATTCCTCATTGTGACATTTGAGTTTGAAACTGTTAACATACCAAGCAAAAATGATAGCTCAAATCAGGTTTTACAAAGAAGTCCAATAGATGATGATTCCAACTGTATGTTTGTTTCTAGATCTGAGAAAGTCAGTCATAGCCAACTTCTACAGTTTTGTTGCCATAGACCCAAGATTAAATCACAATGTGCGGGCGAACGTGCCCCAGGGTGCGGCAGGGAACCCCACGCCCACCAAGCACGCATATGCAGAAATATTTTGCCCAAATCTATTTTCCAACATAGAATTAAAGAGGTCCCATATATACTTTTCTCTCTCCCCACCAAGTATGTGAGGTCAAGTTTATCCTAGTATTCGATAAAAAGGCTCACGTGAAAAAGGGAACAGCAACGCTCAGGCGACCCCCGCAGGCCCCGGCAGATGCTCTATAGCAGAAGGGACGCGGCACAGGCAGGGCTGTGGGTGCACCTGCACCCTCGCTAACCTCATGGTGCAAGCACCCGAGGCTCTACAGATTCCACTCCCAGAGTTAGTGGGAAACTCCATCCTAGCACCGGGATGCTCTCCGTTGCTAGATGTACCTGCTTTAAGATATGCATGAACTGTCCTTACTCTACACACGAGACTCACTAGGAGATACTTTCAGATTTATCGGAAAATAGACATTCCAGCAAATGCATTTCTGTAAGATTCTCTACCTCTTTTCACTGGGTGGGGGGTGGGGGAGGGGGGAGGGGGAAAAGGTAACTTGCCTCCAAGGGTTGGAGACAAAGCCGTTACTGCAAGACAAGAGTGCTGCGCACCCCGGGAACCGCTGCGCCACGAGGCACGAGGCACGAGGCACGAGGCACGAGGCACGAGGCACGAGGCACGAGGCACGAGGCACGGCCGTGCACACCGGACGCAGGAGTAGCACACGAGGCTAGCACAGGTTGACGCCAGCCCTCTCCAGAAGCAGGCCTGTCCCTTCCTCCTCCCCCTCAGCCCCCAGCTCCCTCCAGACCTCAGTGGCTGCTGACAGGGCAGAGGCCACAACTAGAGGAGG
This sequence comes from Chlorocebus sabaeus, assembly GCF_047675955.1. NCBI lineage: Eukaryota > Metazoa > Chordata > Mammalia > Primates > Cercopithecidae > Chlorocebus > Chlorocebus sabaeus. The sequence continues at coordinate 96,726,867 of NC_132917.1, read as the reverse complement.
CTCTCAACTCCACCAGGGACAGGAGCCCCGGACGCTGGGGACTCCACTGCTGCCCTCCGCGCCCACCTCCCTCTGCTCCGCCTTTCTCAGGAGCGAGGCGTGGCCACTTTGACCCTCTCTTCCCTTCTGTGGCTCCTACAAAAACCAGTGCAGCGAGCCCAGGCTGCCTCGCACGCCACGGATGCCCGGCACAGGCCACATGTCCTCATCCAAGCTCCTGGGGCAAGAAGGCTCTTGCAGTATTTCGCTTTCTGGTTGAGCATCCCCAGCCTGAAATCCAAAGTGCTCCGAAGAGCATTTCCTGCGAGTGTCATATGAGGGAGAGCTCGGAATGGTTCAGGTTTCAGAGCATTTTGGAGTAGGGACGCTCAGCCTGAATTTGAACGTCTTTTCAAGGAGGCCACACACTGAAGCCCCCGATGTCCGCCCCACACAATCCCAGCACACCCTCTGAAGTCCCCAGCAACAAGATTTTTGTTCTTCAAAAAAAAAAAAATAAAAGGTAAATAAATCAATAAATAAATAACCCCAAGTCACATAAACTCACACGCAACCACTGAAGGGGGTTGTGGACACCTGCACAGACTGGATGAAATGGAACTGTCACATCTTTACCAGGGTAATTTCAAGTCATTCCTCAAAACACACACCTGTTTTACTGAGCTGCATTTTAAGGTGAACACACACAAATCATTTCGGGGAAACAAATGTCACTTTGGGCTGTGTGTGGTTTCTTGACTCCTGGGAATAACTCAGCGTTCACACCCTCACTTCTGGATAAGGGAGAAGATGCAAAGAAATCTGTTAAAACAAAGACATGGAAACAAGTTTAAGAAGGGTTTGAAAGGTTCCTCCTGTCCCCCTGGAGGGGAGAGGAGGACGCCTGGAAGGCTTACGGGGGACAGGAGCACAGCCTCCTCGGTGTGCCATGGACGTCGCCTCGCTGAGGGGAGAGGACGATGCCTGGAAGGCTCACGGGGGTGGGAGCACAGCCTCCTCAGTGCTTTCTACACTCAGCAGCTTCAGAGATTCCCGTAGAAGCAGAACGCGTGAGAACCGAGACCGGAACACACCCCAAAGAAAGGGGATGAGGGGTCAACAAAAGCATTCGCTCATTACCAAGGAGCACGGGCATGACGCCGCTTCAAAGAACGTGTGAAAAAGTCACTCACGGGTGTTTCAGAAAATAAGGGTAGCGTGAGATTGCTCGATCAGTTCAAACAGGCTGCCATCCCCCAGGCCATGAAGCCCCTGAGATGAGCCTCTCACAGTGAACAGAAGTCACTCGCACCTCTGCCAGAGAAAGTCCTACAAGCCGACACGTGACCTCACGAAACCTGGCCTACAGCCCGTCGACCACAGTGAGTCTGACACGGTACATCCCTCCAGATGGTTAAGGACCCCAGCCTTCTCGACACCAGGGATGGGTATCGCGGAAGACAATTTTTCTGAGGGGTGGTTTTGAAATGCAACTGTTCCACCTCAGGTCAGGCATTGGATCCTCATAAGGAGCACCTCCGAGATCCCTTCACATGCCGTTTACAATAGGGTCCCAGCGCCTAGGAGAATCTAAATGCTGCCGCTGATCCAAGAGGAGGCAGAGCTCAGGCGGTCATGCTCACTTCGCCCGCCACTCACCTCCGGCTATGACCCCGCGGTCCCTAACAGACCATGGACCAGCACCAGTCTGCAGTCCAGGACTAAGCCCTACTGGCCAGCACACACACACCAGCCCAGGTGGAGACACTACTCGTGACCCTGGCTGGGCAGGAAGGAAGCCTGAGGGCCATTTCCTGACCAGGATGCCACACCCCCGACCCAAATACAGAGGTTCCCCATAAAAACCCACTGTACACTCACCAGAAAACAGAGCCACACCTGGGCAACACAACGAGACCCCCCATCCCTGCAACAAAGAAAAGAAAATTAGCCAGGCATGCTGGTGCGTGCCCCAGGTCCCAGCTGCTCGGGTGACTGAGGGGGGAGGATCGCCTGAGCCAGGGATCACGCCACCGCATGCCAGCCTGGGTGACAGAGCAAGACCCTGTCTCGGAAAATATAAATAAACTAAAAACCAACAGAAACTGGGTGCATGTAGGGTGGAAGAAACGCCGCAGGAGACTAGCGAACGGCACCACAGGGTTTCTATCAGGAAGAACAGCACGTCTCCCAACCAAGTGCTCACGCCCTCATGAGACCCTGTGCTTGGGAAGCACCAGCGAGGCCACGTGGCTGGCCTCTTCCTGCTTTAAATCAAGTGGAGCCAGACGCTGTGATGACACACAGGGACTATGACAAACCCTGGAGGTTCTAACTGAGAAAACAATGACATGTGTGAGTTCCTATGACAACGTCTCAAAACAATGGAAGGAGGGTACCGTTTGCAGATAAGACAACTTCTGAAGTCTATTCAAGTGTTACCTCTTGGGAAAATAGGGAAGACTCATTTTCTCCATAGACAGCGCACACACAGCACTTTGCCACACATAATACAAGGCGGTTTATGGCAGTGGCCGCATATTTTCACGTGTATCACCTTTTGGGCATCTTCTAGGTTTGCTAGAGCCGGCGGCTACTTTTATTCCCCACAAAACACACAGAAATGCATGAGCATTATCTCCTCTCATGGAGCATCTACACTAACAGGAAGAAGAATGTCGTGCTCCAAGTGTACCTGCAAACACGGTTTTCTTCTGAAAACCCAAGTGCATGCAAAGCAAACACGGCATATCACTAAAGCGCACAGGAGAGCAGAGCACCTCTTAGTAGAAAGCATGTAAAGGATAGCTAGTTGGGAGCATTATTTTAAAACGTTTCTATGGAATGAGTTATCCCAGGGAGCCCGTTTGGTACCTGCATTCAAAGGCAAGTCATTATTCGACATCCAACCTTTAACAGAAGGTTCACAGTAAGATCCCCGGAAACGGCATTCCCCTGGTGACTTTTCAATGCTCAGATTGCAGTATCGATACAGCTTGGTAAGCAGTCAGGAGAGGGGCGGCTCAGAGGCTGAAAGCACACAGGTCAGGGCCCTCCTGGGTCTGACAGCCTCACCTGGGCCTCGCTTTCTGCACTGCCCAGGGCTGCTCATGAGATGGTGCCGAAACGGATGTGTGCACGCCAAACAGCTCTCAGCAGGGGCTCAACAGCCAGAAGCCGTTCCACCACACCGTCATCCCCCTTCTAACCAGAGAACACCCGATACAGAAACAGGAGAAACAGGTATTAAATGAGTTGGCAAAGCCAAAATCCACCCGGATCTACCACTCCAAAACAAACATACACCACACTGCCCAATATTGATGGGAGCCAAAAACATGGAAGTCCTGAGAGCCCACACTGACCACAGCCAGACACCACTTCTGCAAGAACCAAGCACGCGCCTAGAGATCGCCCGTGATGACCCAGGAGAGCAGCTTGGAGCAGAGACAAACGTGAAGGAGAGGCACAGGGGCCAGGGTGCTGGGTGTGCCCGTCTGTGTGACCTCACTGAGATTGCTGACCTCTGGCCCTTGGTGTCCGTCCTGTGGAGGAGGTAGCCCCCAAATCCCTGCCTCCCTTCAGCGCTCACTGAGGCTGCCCTGAAGCCTCCCCAGGGCTGAGACCGCTTCGAAATCCTGTCAACTGCACACCCACATAAGCACACAAATAAACAAAGTGTCAAGTACGCAGACAGGAAAAGAAAAGTAGGCCAATCCTCCCCTATCCAACAGGCATTGAAAAAGGAACAGGAAAATTGTGGTAGTCTTGAAACCACCACCAGCTATCACGTCCTGTTGAGATGTTTTAGCCAATCAGGAACATCTCTTTACCAAGCACCTGTGTGTTTAGGAAGTCCGTTGACAGATTCCAAACAACCTCGGAGCCTGCGACCTGACCCCCATTCTACGCGCATCACCTCTCCGGCGGAACAAGCCCTGGACACCATTCAGATGGCGAGGAACAGGAGCAAGGGTAGCTTTCCCTCACCACCACCAAACAAGCTCGACCCCGAGGAGCCCGGAGAACAGCGACGTTTGCTTAGACGCTTTCCCACTGACCTTGTCAGAGCGAACGTTCCCATCCCACGCCACCCAGTGTTTGACTCTCCCTGGGATGCCAGCAGCCGCCAACCCTCACAACTCACAAGCTGGAAACAGAGGCCAAGCTGACAGGAGGGAGGCCTCTCTCCATCCCCTACTGAATTCGCTCAGGACACGGAGGTTCCCAAACACACACGGCCCCGGGTATTCCACACCTGGAGAACATTCTAACAACAGACGCTGCAAAGACGTTCCCCTAAAGAGAAACTCAGTTTCTAACTTCCCTTAGGGAAAAATAGGAGGCCCAGAACTTTCCAGAAAATCAAGCCTGGGAGGAAGCCCCTCACCTCTGGCACTTCCTAAACCTGCCTTCCCGCAGGTGCTCAGGGATGTCCCCGCGCCAGCCCCGTCCACCCAGGACGGCAGCAGGGCTCAGGCAGCCAGCACCTGGGCAGCAGGCGAAGCAACCCCAGGGTGAAAACGTCATCCCAGGCACCACTTCCCGGAGCCCCTCAGCAAGAAAAACAGAGGCGGGACCAGAACCGAGGGCTGACTCGAGGCTGGGGAGCCACAGACCCGCACAGTTCAATCATCGGACACGCTCTGCTGTGGACAGAGGAGCCCAGCCCAGGGAGAGGCCAGCACAGAGATCCTCGTGCCGGCTCCACGGGCCAGCGTCCCCCAGGGCTGCAAGTTTGCGATCACAGCTTCAGAATCGGGTTCCAGAATCTTCCGGAATCAAAGACACACCCAACTGTAAAGCTGCCAGGACAGCAGGGCCCAGGAGCAGGCTCAGGGGAGGAGCAGGTAGAAACCCCACACACAGCACACACGTGTGCATGCTTACTCCACACATGCCACCCCTTCACCCGATACTATACACGCAAACGCCTCTATGCACTCCATACACACCCTCAAATACACTCACCAAATGTGATGCGTGTACACACTCCACACACCCTCCAACATACACGGCACACGCATGAACACGCTCACTCCACACACACCTGCTAAATACACTCACCACACACGCACAAACGTGACACACGTGCACACCCATTCCAGACCTCACGCCCCTCACCAAGTACACAGGTGCACACATCCCCAAGTCCAGCACCTGCAGACTCCACAAGCTTTGGTTTCCCCCACTGTTTCTCTCATCACATGAGATCCACACACACACGTGTCATTTACTGACATCTAACACCCGGGGAGGCCCTTAGACAGAACTGCAGTCACAAGTCGGCTTCATTCAGGCATTCATCACCAGCCCCTGGAAGCCACCTCTCCTGTCCCCACGGGGAGGGGGGGCCGAGACCGCAGGCGTCGCTGGGCTTACAGATCCCCAGGCTGGCAACCCAGCGAAATCAGGAGGGCTCGGCCACGGCCCTGGAGGGAGACGGGTACTGGCTCAGGTATGCGGCACACGGGTCCTCATTTCCATGCGGCGTCACCTACGACAGCGTCGGGTGAAAGCCAGTGGGGCTTGGCATTCCTGGGATAGACGGTCCTGGAATTACAAGGGAAGCTTTTTTACTTCTCCCCTCTGAACACATGAGGTCCATGGTCCCCGCTCACATCTAACCCTGGGAATCGGAATCGGTGACTCCTTGTCCACCTGAGGACCACCCAAGAGGATCCACACACCTGCTGCAACAGCAGCACCGCACCTGGTCCGCAGGGGAGCAAAGCAAATCCCACCTTTTGACGAAAACTGGATTACCCCGACACTGGCAGCCTGCAGTGTGTATATATCGTCAGGCCCCCACATCTGCGGCGCCACCTGCAAGAGGAACACAAACCCTTAGTCCCGGGTTCTCACGATGGCCTGTGAGGTGGATGCTGGCACCTTCTCTTCTCCCAGTGGAGAGGAGAGAAGGCCAGGGCCAGGGCCAGAGCTGGCGTGTCAGGAGGGTCAGGGTTCAAAAACCCCATCATCCGCCTCACAAAGCAGCCCTGACCGTTCAAGTGACTTCTATCATCAGCCTGAAAATGGACCACAGTTACCAGTAATTCTGAGTGCTGTTCCTTCTGACGTCAGACATTTCGCTAGAAAGATTTTGCCAAATCGGCTTTCAAAATCCTATGCTATGAAATGTCTAATGAAAATCTGAGCTGTGAAATAAAGCACACATTTCAATGAATCCCAAAATGACTATCACAAAGGAAGCTGTAACTTGAAGTGAAAAATATCCTCTAAATGACATCAGCCAGAATTACCTGCCATCATTACTGATCCCATATGATTAATGAATTCTACAGCATCATCTCAGATATGAACTTAAAACCATGAGCTGAATGCACATGTTAGCACAACCAAAGTTCTGCTTTCATAAGCAGCACAGGCGTCTCTGGAGAGGATTTTAATTGGGACTACAATGCGCACGGTGGTGGTAAGAGGTTTCATGCCGGCTGTTCTCCAAGGTGCAACACAGAAACACCACTAACCTCGAAGACACCTTTGTAACGAGATGATGAGAGACGATGTGGACAGAATACTGGAAATATTTGAAAAGGAGAAACAATGCAAGGAAAGAATCTTATCAGTTACCCTTTAACACGCTTAGAAAAAACCGATTTCTCTTTTGGGATGATTAAAGAAGAAAATGACATTTCTGAATTTTTTTTTTTTTTTTTACATTTTTCTTTCTGAGACAGGGTCTTGGCTCTGTCACCAAGACTGGAGTACAGTGGAGCAATCACAGCTCACCGTAGCCTTAAGTGTTCTTCCCACCTCGGACTCCAGAGTAGCAGGGACCACAGGCACGCACCACCATACTCAGCTAATTTTTCTGTTGTGAGAGAGGTGGGGTGTCTTGCTCTGTTGTCCAGGCTGCTCTTGAACTCCTTGGCCTCACAAAGGGCTGCGATTACATTACGGGCATAAGCCAGCGTGCCCAACCAACCTTTTTCTTAATTCTATAACAATTACGCCGCATTCAGAGGAAGGATAACTATTAGTGAGAAGAAACTTGGCGAAGCAATATGTTGATACGAAAACAAAATGGTAACAATTCCTCATTGTGACATTTGAGTTTGAAACTGTTAACATACCAAGCAAAAATGATAGCTCAAATCAGGTTTTACAAAGAAGTCCAATAGATGATGATTCCAATTGTATGTTTGTTTCTAGATCTGAGAAAGTCAGTCATAGCCAACTTCTACAGTTTTGTTGCCATAGACCCAAGATTAAATCACAATGTGCGGGCGAACGTGCCCCAGGGTGCGGCAGGGAACCCCACGCCCACCAAGCACGCATATGCAGAAATATTTTGCCCAAATCTATTTTCCAACATAGAATTAAAGAGGTCCCATATATACTTTTCTCTCTCCCCACCAAGTATGTGAGGTCAAGTTTATCCTAGTATTCGATAAAAAGGCTCACGTGAAAAAGGGAACAGCAACGCTCAGGCGACCCCCGCAGGCCCCGGCAGATGCTCTATAGCAGAAGGGACGCGGCACAGGCAGGGCTGTGGGTGCACCTGCACCCTCGCTAACCTCATGGTGCAAGCACCCGAGGCTCTACAGATTCCACTCCCAGAGTTAGTGGGAAACTCCATCCTAGCACCGGGATGCTCTCCGTTGCTAGATGTACCTGCTTTAAGATATGCATGAACTGTCCTTACTCTACACACGAGACTCACTAGGAGATACTTTCAGATTTATCGGAAAATAGACATTCCAGCAAATGCATTTCTGTAAGATTCTCTACCTCTTTTCACTGGGTGGGGGGGGGGGGGGGGGAGGGGGGAGGGGGAAAAGGTAACTTGCCTCCAAGGGTTGGAGACAAAGCCGTTACTGCAAGACAAGAGTGCTGCGCACCCCGGGAACCGCTGCGCCACGAGGCACGAGGCACGAGGCACGAGGCACGAGGCACGAGGCACGAGGCACGAGGCACGAGGCACGAGGCACGGCCGTGCACACCGGACGCAGGAGTAGCACACGAGGCTAGCACAGGTTGACGCCAGCCCTCTCCAGAAGCAGGCCTGTCCCTTCCTCCTCCCCCTCAGCCCCCAGCTCCCTCCAGACCTCAGTGGCTGCTGACAGGGCAGAGGCCACAACTAGAGGAGGCTCTCAACTCCACCAGGGACAGGAGCCCCGGACGCTGGGGACTCCACTGCTGCCCTCCGCGCCCACCTCCCTCTGCTCCGCCTTTCTCAGGAGCGAGGCGTGGCCACTTTGACCCTCTCTTCCCTTCTGTGGCTCCTACAAAAACCAGTGCAGCGAGCCCAGGCTGCCTCGCACGCCACGGATGCCCGGCACAGGCCACATGTCCTCATCCAAGCTCCTGGGGCAAGAAGGCTCTTGCAGTATTTCGCTTTCTGGTTGAGCATCCCCAGCCTGAAATCCAAAGTGCTCCGAAGAGCATTTCCTGCGAGTGTCATATGAGGGAGAGCTCGGAATGGTTCAGGTTTCAGAGCATTTTGGAGTAGGGACGCTCAGCCTGAATTTGAACGTCTTTTCAAGGAGGCCACACACTGAAGCCCCCGATGTCCGCCCCACACAATCCCAGCACACCCTCTGAAGTCCCCAGCAACAAGATTTTTGTTCTTCAAAAAAAAAAAAAATAAAAGGTAAATAAATCAATAAATAAATAACCCCAAGTCACATAAACTCACACGCAACCACTGAAGGGGGTTGTGGACACCTGCACAGACTGGATGAAATGGAACTGTCACATCTTTACCAGGGTAATTTCAAGTCATTCCTCAAAACACACACCTGTTTTACTGAGCTGCATTTTAAGGTGAACACACACAAATCATTTCGGGGAAACAAATGTCACTTTGGGCTGTGTGTGGTTTCTTGACTCCTGGGAATAACTCAGCGTTCACACCCTCACTTCTGGATAAGGGAGAAGATGCAAAGAAATCTGTTAAAACAAAGACATGGAAACAAGTTTAAGAAGGGTTTGAAAGGTTCCTCCTGTCCCCCTGGAGGGGAGAGGAGGACGCCTGGAAGGCTTACGGGGGACAGGAGCACAGCCTCCTCGGTGTGCCATGGACGTCGCCTCGCTGAGGGGAGAGGACGATGCCTGGAAGGCTCACGGGGGTGGGAGCACAGCCTCCTCAGTGCTTTCTACACTCAGCAGCTTCAGAGATTCCCGTAGAAGCAGAACGCGTGAGAACCGAGACCGGAACACACCCCAAAGAAAGGGGATGAGGGGTCAACAAAAGCATTCGCTCATTACCAAGGAGCACGGGCATGACGCCGCTTCAAAGAACGTGTGAAAAAGTCACTCACGGGTGTTTCAGAAAATAAGGGTAGCGTGAGATTGCTCGATCAGTTCAAACAGGCTGCCATCCCCCAGGCCATGAAGCCCCTGAGATGAGCCTCTCACAGTGAACAGAAGTCACTCGCACCTCTGCCAGAGAAAGTCCTACAAGCCGACACGTGACCTCACGAAACCTGGCCTACAGCCCGTCGACCACAGTGAGTCTGACACGGTACATCCCTCCAGATGGTTAAGGACCCCAGCCTTCTCGACACCAGGGATGGGTATCGCGGAAGACAATTTTTCTGAGGGGTGGTTTTGAAATGCAACTGTTCCACCTCAGGTCAGGCATTGGATCCTCATAAGGAGCACCTCCGAGATCCCTTCACATGCCGTTTACAATAGGGTCCCAGCGCCTAGGAGAATCTAAATGCTGCCGCTGATCCAAGAGGAGGCAGAGCTCAGGCGGTCATGCTCACTTCGCCCGCCACTCACCTCCGGCTATGACCCCGCGGTCCCTAACAGACCATGGACCAGCACCAGTCTGCAGTCCAGGACTAAGCCCTACTGGCCAGCACACACACACCAGCCCAGGTGGAGACACTACTCGTGACCCTGGCTGGGCAGGAAGGAAGCCTGAGGGCCATTTCCTGACCAGGATGCCACACCCCCGACCCAAATACAGAGGTTCCCCATAAAAACCCACTGTACACTCACCAGAAAACAGAGCCACACCTGGGCAACACAACGAGACCCCCCATCCCTGCAACAAAGAAAAGAAAATTAGCCAGGCATGCTGGTGCGTGCCCCAGGTCCCAGCTGCTCGGGTGACTGAGGGGGGAGGATCGCCTGAGCCAGGGATCACGCCACCGCATGCCAGCCTGGGTGACAGAGCAAGACCCTGTCTCGGAAAATATAAATAAACTAAAAACCAACAGAAACTGGGTGCATGTAGGGTGGAAGAAACGCCGCAGGAGACTAGCGAACGGCACCACAGGGTTTCTATCAGGAAGAACAGCACGTCTCCCAACCAAGTGCTCACGCCCTCATGAGACCCTGTGCTTGGGAAGCACCAGCGAGGCCACGTGGCTGGCCTCTTCCTGCTTTAAATCAAGTGGAGCCAGACGCTGTGATGACACACAGGGACTATGACAAACCCTGGAGGTTCTAACTGAGAAAACAATGACATGTGTGAGTTCCTATGACAACGTCTCAAAACAATGGAAGGAGGGTACCGTTTGCAGATAAGACAACTTCTGAAGTCTATTCAAGTGTTACCTCTTGGGAAAATAGGGAAGACTCATTTTCTCCATAGACAGCGCACACACAGCACTTTGCCACACATAATACAAGGCGGTTTATGGCAGTGGCCGCATATTTTCACGTGTATCACCTTTTGGGCATCTTCTAGGTTTGCTAGAGCCGGCGGCTACTTTTATTCCCCACAAAACACACAGAAATGCATGAGCATTATCTCCTCTCATGGAGCATCTACACTAACAGGAAGAAGAATGTCGTGCTCCAAGTGTACCTGCAAACACGGTTTTCTTCTGAAAACCCAAGTGCATGCAAAGCAAACACGGCATATCACTAAAGCGCACAGGAGAGCAGAGCACCTCTTAGTAGAAAGCATGTAAAGGATAGCTAGTTGGGAGCATTATTTTAAAACGTTTCTATGGAATGAGTTATCCCAGGGAGCCCGTTTGGTACCTGCATTCAAAGGCAAGTCATTATTCGACATCCAACCTTTAACAGAAGGTTCACAGTAAGATCCCCGGAAACGGCATTCCCCTGGTGACTTTTCAATGCTCAGATTGCAGTATCGATACAGCTTGGTAAGCAGTCAGGAGAGGGGCGGCTCAGAGGCTGAAAGCACACAGGTCAGGGCCCTCCTGGGTCTGACAGCCTCACCTGGGCCTCGCTTTCTGCACTGCCCAGGGCTGCTCATGAGATGGTGCCGAAACGGATGTGTGCACGCCAAACAGCTCTCAGCAGGGGCTCAACAGCCAGAAGCCGTTCCACCACACCGTCATCCCCCTTCTAACAGAGAACACCCGATACAGAAACAGGAGAAACAGGTATTAAATGAGTTGGCAAAGCCAAAATCCACCCGGATCTACCACTCCAAAACAAACATACACCACACTGCCCAATATTGATGGGAGCCAAAAACATGGAAGTCCTGAGAGCCCACACTGACCACAGCCAGACACCACTTCTGCAAGAACCAAGCACGCGCCTAGAGATCGCCCGTGATGACCCAGGAGAGCAGCTTGGAGCAGAGACAAACGTGAAGGAGAGGCACAGGGGCCAGGGTGCTGGGTGTGCCCGTCTGTGTGACCTCACTGAGATTGCTGACCTCTGGCCCTTGGTGTCCGTCCTGTGGAGGAGGTAGCCCCCAAATCCCTGCCTCCCTTCAGCGCTCACTGAGGCTGCCCTGAAGCCTCCCCAGGGCTGAGACCGCTTCGAAATCCTGTCAACTGCACACCCACATAAGCACACAAATAAACAAAGTGTCAAGTACGCAGACAGGAAAAGAAAAGTAGGCCAATCCTCCCCTATCCAACAGGCATTGAAAAAGGAACAGGAAAATTGTGGTAGTCTTGAAACCACCACCAGCTATCACGTCCTGTTGAGATGTTTTAGCCAATCAGGAACATCTCTTTACCAAGCACCTGTGTGTTTAGGAAGTCCGTTGACAGATTCCAAACAACCTCGGAGCCTGCGACCTGACCCCCATTCTACGCGCATCACCTCTCCGGCGGAACAAGCCCTGGACACCATTCAGATGGCGAGGAACAGGAGCAAGGGTAGCTTTCCCTCACCACCACCAAACAAGCTCGACCCCGAGGAGCCCGGAGAACAGCGACGTTTGCTTAGACGCTTTCCCACTGACCTTGTCAGAGCGAACGTTCCCATCCCACGCCACCCAGTGTTTGACTCTCCCTGGGATGCCAGCAGCCGCCAACCCTCACAACTCACAAGCTGGAAACAGAGGCCAAGCTGACAGGAGGGAGGCCTCTCTCCATCCCCTACTGAATTCGCTCAGGACACGGAGGTTCCCAAACACACACGGCCCTGGGTATTCCACACCTGGAGAACATTCTAACAACAGACGCTGCAAAGACGTTCCCCTAAAGAGAAACTCAGTTTCTAACTTCCCTTAGGGAAAAATAGGAGGCCCAGAACTTTCCAGAAAATCAAGCCTGGGAGGAAGCCCCTCACCTCTGGCACTTCCTAAACCTGCCTTCCCGCAGGTGCTCAGGGATGTCCCCGCGCCAGCCCCGTCCACCCAGGACGGCAGCAGGGCTCAGGCAGCCAGCACCTGGGCAGCAGGCGAAGCAACCCCAGGGTGAAAACGTCATCCCAGGCACCACTTCCCGGAGCCCCTCAGCAAGAAAAACAGAGGCGGGACCAGAACCGAGGGCTGACTCGAGGCTGGGGAGCCACAGACCCGCACAGTTCAATCATCGGACACGCTCTGCTGTGGACAGAGGAGCCCAGCCCAGGGAGAGGCCAGCACAGAGATCCTCGTGCCGGCTCCACGGGCCAGCGTCCCCCAGGGCTGCAAGTTTGCGATCACAGCTTCAGAATCGGGTTCCAGAATCTTCCGGAATCAAAGACACACCCAACTGTAAAGCTGCCAGGACAGCAGGGCCCAGGAGCAGGCTCAGGGGAGGAGCAGGTAGAAACCCCACACACAGCACACACGTGTGCATGCTTACTCCACACATGCCACCCCTTCACCCGATACTATACACGCAAACGCCTCTATGCACTCCATACACACCCTCAAATACACTCACCAAATGTGATGCGTGTACACACTCCACACACCCTCCAACATACACGGCACACGCATGAACACGCTCACTCCACACACACCTGCTAAATACACTCACCACACACGCACAAACGTGACACACGTGCACACCCATTCCAGACCTCACGCCCCTCACCAAGTACACAGGTGCACACATCCCCAAGTCCAGCACCTGCAGACTCCACAAGCTTTGGTTTCCCCCACTGTTTCTCTCATCACATGAGATCCACACACACACGTGTCATTTACTGACATCTAACACCCGGGGAGGCCCTTAGACAGAACTGCAGTCACAAGTCGGCTTCATTCAGGCATTCATCACCAGCCCCTGGAAGCCACCTCTCCTGTCCCCACGGGGAGGGGGGGCCGAGACCGCAGGCGTCGCTGGGCTTACAGATCCCCAGGCTGGCAACCCAGCGAAATCAGGAGGGCTCGGCCACGGCCCTGGAGGGAGACGGGTACTGGCTCAGGTATGCGGCACACGGGTCCTCATTTCCATGCGGCGTCACCTACGACAGCGTCGGGTGAAAGCCAGTGGGGCTTGGCATTCCTGGGATAGACGGTCCTGGAATTACAAGGGAAGCTTTTTTACTTCTCCCCTCTGAACACATGAGGTCCATGGTCCCCGCTCACATCTAACCCTGGGAATCGGAATCGGTGACTCCTTGTCCACCTGAGGACCACCCAAGAGGATCCACACACCTGCTGCAACAGCAGCACCGCACCTGGTCCGCAGGGGAGCAAAGCAAATCCCACCTTTTGACGAAAACTGGATTACCCCGACACTGGCAGCCTGCAGTGTGTATATATCGTCAGGCCCCCACATCTGCGGCGCCACCTGCAAGAGGAACACAAACCCTTAGTCCCGGGTTCTCACGATGGCCTGTGAGGTGGATGCTGGCACCTTCTCTTCTCCCAGTGGAGAGGAGAGAAGGCCAGGGCCAGGGCCAGAGCTGGCGTGTCAGGAGGGTCAGGGTTCAAAAACCCCATCATCCGCCTCACAAAGCAGCCCTGACCGTTCAAGTGACTTCTATCATCAGCCTGAAAATGGACCACAGTTACCAGTAATTCTGAGTGCTGTTCCTTCTGACGTCAGACATTTCGCTAGAAAGATTTTGCCAAATCGGCTTTCAAAATCCTATGCTATGAAATGTCTAATGAAAATCTGAGCTGTGAAATAAAGCACACATTTCAATGAATCCCAAAATGACTATCACAAAGGAAGCTGTAACTTGAAGTGAAAAATATCCTCTAAATGACATCAGCCAGAATTACCTGCCATCATTACTGATCCCATATGATTAATGAATTCTACAGCATCATCTCAGATATGAACTTAAAACCATGAGCTGAATGCACATGTTAGCACAACCAAAGTTCTGCTTTCATAAGCAGCACAGGCGTCTCTGGAGAGGATTTTAATTGGGACTACAATGCGCACGGTGGTGGTAAGAGGTTTCATGCCGGCTGTTCTCCAAGGTGCAACACAGAAACACCACTAACCTCGAAGACACCTTTGTAACGAGATGATGAGAGACGATGTGGACAGAATACTGGAAATATTTGAAAAGGAGAAACAATGCAAGGAAAGAATCTTATCAGTTACCCTTTAACACGCTTAGAAAAAACCGATTTCTCTTTTGGGATGATTAAAGAAGAAAATGACATTTCTGAATTTTTTTTTTTTTTTTTACATTTTTCTTTCTGAGACAGGGTCTTGGCTCTGTCACCAAGACTGGAGTACAGTGGAGCAATCACAGCTCACCGTAGCCTTAAGTGTTCTTCCCACCTCGGACTCCAGAGTAGCAGGGACCACAGGCACGCACCACCATACTCAGCTAATTTTTCTGTTGTGAGAGAGGTGGGGTGTCTTGCTCTGTTGTCCAGGCTGCTCTTGAACTCCTTGGCCTCACAAAGGGCTGCGATTACATTACGGGCATAAGCCAGCGTGCCCAACCAACCTTTTTCTTAATTCTATAACAATTACGCCGCATTCAGAGGAAGGATAACTATTAGTGAGAAGAAACTTGGCGAAGCAATATGTTGATACGAAAACAAAATGGTAACAATTCCTCATTGTGACATTTGAGTTTGAAACTGTTAACATACCAAGCAAAAATGATAGCTCAAATCAGGTTTTACAAAGAAGTCCAATAGATGATGATTCCAATTGTATGTTTGTTTCTAGATCTGAGAAAGTCAGTCATAGCCAACTTCTACAGTTTTGTTGCCATAGACCCAAGATTAAATCACAATGTGCGGGCGAACGTGCCCCAGGGTGCGGCAGGGAACCCCACGCCCACCAAGCACGCATATGCAGAAATATTTTGCCCAAATCTATTTTCCAACATAGAATTAAAGAGGTCCCATATATACTTTTCTCTCTCCCCACCAAGTATGTGAGGTCAAGTTTATCCTAGTATTCGATAAAAAGGCTCACGTGAAAAAGGGAACAGCAACGCTCAGGCGACCCCCGCAGGCCCCGGCAGATGCTCTATAGCAGAAGGGACGCGGCACAGGCAGGGCTGTGGGTGCACCTGCACCCTCGCTAACCTCATGGTGCAAGCACCCGAGGCTCTACAGATTCCACTCCCAGAGTTAGTGGGAAACTCCATCCTAGCACCGGGATGCTCTCCGTTGCTAGATGTACCTGCTTTAAGATATGCATGAACTGTCCTTACTCTACACACGAGACTCACTAGGAGATACTTTCAGATTTATCGGAAAATAGACATTCCAGCAAATGCATTTCTGTAAGATTCTCTACCTCTTTTCACTGGGTGGGGGGGGGGGGGAGGGGGGAGGGGGAAAAGGTAACTTGCCTCCAAGGGTTGGAGACAAAGCCGTTACTGCAAGACAAGAGTGCTGCGCACCCCGGGAACCGCTGTGCCACGAGGCACGAGGCACGAGGCACGAGGCACGAGGCACGAGGCACGAGGCACGAGGCACGGCCGTGCACACCGGACGCAGGAGTAGCACACGAGGCTAGCACAGGTTGACGCCAGCCCTCTCCAGAAGCAGGCCTGTCCCTTCCTCCTCCCCCTCAGCCCCCAGCTCCCTCCAGACCTCAGTGGCTGCTGACAGGGCAGAGGCCACAACTAGAGGAGGCTCTCAACTCCACCAGGGACAGGAGCCCCGGACGCTGGGGACTCCACTGCTGCCCTCCGCGCCCACCTCCCTCTGCTCCGCCTTTCTCAGGAGCGAGGCGTGGCCACTTTGACCCTCTCTTCCCTTCTGTGGCTCCTACAAAAACCAGTGCAGCGAGCCCAGGCTGCCTCGCACGCCACGGATGCCCGGCACAGGCCACATGTCCTCATCCAAGCTCCTGGGGCAAGAAGGCTCTTGCAGTATTTCGCTTTCTGGTTGAGCATCCCCAGCCTGAAATCCAAAGTGCTCCGAAGAGCATTTCCTGCGAGTGTCATATGAGGGAGAGCTCGGAATGGTTCAGGTTTCAGAGCATTTTGGAGTAGGGACGCTCAGCCTGAATTTGAACGTCTTTTCAAGGAGGCCACACACTGAAGCCCCCGATGTCCGCCCCACACAATCCCAGCACACCCTCTGAAGTCCCCAGCAACAAGATTTTTGTTCTTCAAAAAAAAAAAAATAAAAGGTAAATAAATCAATAAATAAATAACCCCAAGTCACATAAACTCACACGCAACCACTGAAGGGGGTTGTGGACACCTGCACAGACTGGATGAAATGGAACTGTCACATCTTTACCAGGGTAATTTCAAGTCATTCCTCAAAACACACACCTGTTTTACTGAGCTGCATTTTAAGGTGAACACACACAAATCATTTCGGGGAAACAAATGTCACTTTGGGCTGTGTGTGGTTTCTTGACTCCTGGGAATAACTCAGCGTTCACACCCTCACTTCTGGATAAGGGAGAAGATGCAAAGAAATCTGTTAAAACAAAGACATGGAAACAAGTTTAAGAAGGGTTTGAAAGGTTCCTCCTGTCCCCCTGGAGGGGAGAGGAGGACGCCTGGAAGGCTTACGGGGGACAGGAGCACAGCCTCCTCGGTGTGCCATGGACGTCGCCTCGCTGAGGGGAGAGGACGATGCCTGGAAGGCTCACGGGGGTGGGAGCACAGCCTCCTCAGTGCTTTCTACACTCAGCAGCTTCAGAGATTCCCGTAGAAGCAGAACGCGTGAGAACCGAGACCGGAACACACCCCAAAGAAAGGGGATGAGGGGTCAACAAAAGCATTCGCTCATTACCAAGGAGCACGGGCATGACGCCGCTTCAAAGAACGTGTGAAAAAGTCACTCACGGGTGTTTCAGAAAATAAGGGTAGCGTGAGATTGCTCGATCAGTTCAAACAGGCTGCCATCCCCCAGGCCATGAAGCCCCTGAGATGAGCCTCTCACAGTGAACAGAAGTCACTCGCACCTCTGCCAGAGAAAGTCCTACAAGCCGACACGTGACCTCACGAAACCTGGCCTACAGCCCGTCGACCACAGTGAGTCTGACACGGTACATCCCTCCAGATGGTTAAGGACCCCAGCCTTCTCGACACCAGGGATGGGTATCGCGGAAGACAATTTTTCTGAGGGGTGGTTTTGAAATGCAACTGTTCCACCTCAGGTCAGGCATTGGATCCTCATAAGGAGCACCTCCGAGATCCCTTCACATGCCGTTTACAATAGGGTCCCAGCGCCTAGGAGAATCTAAATGCTGCCGCTGATCCAAGAGGAGGCAGAGCTCAGGCGGTCATGCTCACTTCGCCCGCCACTCACCTCCGGCTATGACCCCGGTCCCTAACAGACCATGGACCAGCACCAGTCTGCAGTCCAGGACTAAGCCCTACTGGCCAGCACACACACACCAGCCCAGGTGGAGACACTACTCGTGACCCTGGCTGGGCAGGAAGGAAGCCTGAGGGCCATTTCCTGACCAGGATGCCACACCCCCGACCCAAATACAGAGGTTCCCCATAAAAACCCACTGTACACTCACCAGAAAACAGAGCCACACCTGGGCAACACAACGAGACCCCCCATCCCTGCAACAAAGAAAAGAAAATTAGCCAGGCATGCTGGTGCGTGCCCCAGGTCCCAGCTGCTCGGGTGACTGAGGGGGGAGGATCGCCTGAGCCAGGGATCACGCCACCGCATGCCAGCCTGGGTGACAGAGCAAGACCCTGTCTCGGAAAATATAAATAAACTAAAAACCAACAGAAACTGGGTGCATGTAGGGTGGAAGAAACGCCGCAGGAGACTAGCGAACGGCACCACAGGGTTTCTATCAGGAAGAACAGCACGTCTCCCAACCAAGTGCTCACGCCCTCATGAGACCCTGTGCTTGGGAAGCACCAGCGAGGCCACGTGGCTGGCCTCTTCCTGCTTTAAATCAAGTGGAACCAGACGCTGTGATGACACACAGGGACTATGACAAACCCTGGAGGTTCTAACTGAGAAAACAATGACATGTGTGAGTTCCTATGACAACGTCTCAAAACAATGGAAGGAGGGTACCGTTTGCAGATAAGACAACTTCTGAAGTCTATTCAAGTGTTACCTCTTGGGAAAATAGGGAAGACTCATTTTCTCCATAGACAGCGCACACACAGCACTTTGCCACACATAATACAAGGCGGTTTATGGCAGTGGCCGCATATTTTCACGTGTATCACCTTTTGGGCATCTTCTAGGTTTGCTAGAGCCGGCGGCTACTTTTATTCCCCACAAAACACACAGAAATGCATGAGCATTATCTCCTCTCATGGAGCATCTACACTAACAGGAAGAAGAATGTCGTGCTCCAAGTGTACCTGCAAACACGGTTTTCTTCTGAAAACCCAAGTGCATGCAAAGCAAACACGGCATATCACTAAAGCGCACAGGAGAGCAGAGCACCTCTTAGTAGAAAGCATGTAAAGGATAGCTAGTTGGGAGCATTATTTTAAAACGTTTCTATGGAATGAGTTATCCCAGGGAGCCCGTTTGGTACCTGCATTCAAAGGCAAGTCATTATTCGACATCCAACCTTTAACAGAAGGTTCACAGTAAGATCCCCGGAAACGGCATTCCCCTGGTGACTTTTCAATGCTCAGATTGCAGTATCGATACAGCTTGGTAAGCAGTCAGGAGAGGGGCGGCTCAGAGGCTGAAAGCACACAGGTCAGGGCCCTCCTGGGTCTGACAGCCTCACCTGGGCCTCGCTTTCTGCACTGCCCAGGGCTGCTCATGAGATGGTGCCGAAACGGATGTGTGCACGCCAAACAGCTCTCAGCAGGGGCTCAACAGCCAGAAGCCGTTCCACCACACCGTCATCCCCCTTCTAACCAGAGAACACCCGATACAGAAACAGGAGAAACAGGTATTAAATGAGTTGGCAAAGCCAAAATCCACCCGGATCTACCACTCCAAAACAAACATACACCACACTGCCCAATATTGATGGGAGCCAAAAACATGGAAGTCCTGAGAGCCCACACTGACCACAGCCAGACACCACTTCTGCAAGAACCAAGCACGCGCCTAGAGATCGCCCGTGATGACCCAGGAGAGCAGCTTGGAGCAGAGACAAACGTGAAGGAGAGGCACAGGGGCCAGGGTGCTGGGTGTGCCCGTCTGTGTGACCTCACTGAGATTGCTGACCTCTGGCCCTTGGTGTCCGTCCTGTGGAGGAGGTAGCCCCCAAATCCCTGCCTCCCTTCAGCGCTCACTGAGGCTGCCCTGAAGCCTCCCCAGGGCTGAGACCGCTTCGAAATCCTGTCAACTGCACACCCACATAAGCACACAAATAAACAAAGTGTCAAGTACGCAGACAGGAAAAGAAAAGTAGGCCAATCCTCCCCTATCCAACAGGCATTGAAAAAGGAACAGGAAAATTGTGGTAGTCTTGAAACCACCACCAGCTATCACGTCCTGTTGAGATGTTTTAGCCAATCAGGAACATCTCTTTACCAAGCACCTGTGTGTTTAGGAAGTCCGTTGACAGATTCCAAACAACCTCGGAGCCTGCGACCTGACCCCCATTCTACGTGCATCACCTCTCCGGCGGAACAAGCCCTGGACACCATTCAGATGGCGAGGAACAGGAGCAAGGGTAGCGTTCCCTCACCACCACCAAACAAGCTCGACCCCGAGGAGCCCGGAGAACAGCGACGTTTGCTTAGACGCTTTCCCACTGACCTTGTCAGAGCGAACGTTCCCATCCCACGCCACCCAGTGTTTGACTCTCCCTGGGATGCCAGCAGCCGCCAACCCTCACAACTCACAAGCTGGAAACAGAGGCCAAGCTGACAGGAGGGAGGCCTCTCTCCATCCCCTACTGAATTCGCTCAGGACACGGAGGTTCCCAAACACACACGGCCCCGGGTATTCCACACCTGGAGAACATTCTAACAACAGACGCTGCAAAGACGTTCCCCTAAAGAGAAACTCAGTTTCTAACTTCCCTTAGGGAAAAATAGGAGGCCCAGAACTTTCCAGAAAATCAAGCCTGGGAGGAAGCCCCTCACCTCTGGCACTTCCTAAACCTGCCTTCCCGCAGGTGCTCAGGGATGTCCCCGCGCCAGCCCCGTCCACCCAGGACGGCAGCAGGGCTCAGGCAGCCAGCACCTGGGCAGCAGGCGAAGCAACCCCAGGGTGAAAACGTCATCCCAGGCACCACTTCCCGGAGCCCCTCAGCAAGAAAAACAGAGGCGGGACCAGAACCGAGGGCTGACTCGAGGCTGGGGAGCCACAGACCCGCACAGTTCAATCATCGGACACGCTCTGCTGTGGACAGAGGAGCCCAGCCCAGGGAGAGGCCAGCACAGAGATCCTCGTGCCGGCTCCACGGGCCAGCGTCCCCCAGGGCTGCAAGTTTGCGATCACAGCTTCAGAATCGGGTTCCAGAATCTTCCGGAATCAAAGACACACCCAACTGTAAAGCTGCCAGGACAGCAGGGCCCAGGAGCAGGCTCAGGGGAGGAGCAGGTAGAAACCCCACACACAGCACACACGTGTGCATGCTTACTCCACACATGCCACCCCTTCACCCGATACTATACACGCAAACGCCTCTATGCACTCCATACACACCCTCAAATACACTCACCAAATGTGATGCGTGTACACACTCCACACACCCTCCAACATACACGGCACACGCATGAACACGCTCACTCCACACACACCTGCTAAATACACTCACCACACACGCACAAACGTGACACACGTGCACACCCATTCCAGACCTCACGCCCCTCACCAAGTACACAGGTGCACACATCCCCAAGTCCAGCACCTGCAGACTCCACAAGCTTTGGTTTCCCCCACTGTTTCTCTCATCACATGAGATCCACACACACACGTGTCATTTACTGACATCTAACACCCGGGGAGGCCCTTAGACAGAACTGCAGTCACAAGTCGGCTTCATTCAGGCATTCATCACCAGCCCCTGGAAGCCACCTCTCCTGTCCCCACGGGGAGGGGGGGCCGAGACCGCAGGCGTCGCTGGGCTTACAGATCCCCAGGCTGGCAACCCAGCGAAATCAGGAGGGCTCGGCCACGGCCCTGGAGGGAGACGGGTACTGGCTCAGGTATGCGGCACACGGGTCCTCATTTCCATGCGGCGTCACCTACGACAGCGTCGGGTGAAAGCCAGTGGGGCTTGGCATTCCTGGGATAGACGGTCCTGGAATTACAAGGGAAGCTTTTTTACTTCTCCCCTCTGAACACATGAGGTCCATGGTCCCCGCTCACATCTAACCCTGGGAATCGGAATCGGTGACTCCTTGTCCACCTGAGGACCACCCAAGAGGATCCACACACCTGCTGCAACAGCAGCACCGCACCTGGTCCGCAGGGGAGCAAAGCAAATCCCACCTTTTGACGAAAACTGGATTACCCCGACACTGGCAGCCTGCAGTGTGTATATATCGTCAGGCCCCCACATCTGCGGCGCCACCTGCAAGAGGAACACAAACCCTTAGTCCCGGGTTCTCACGATGGCCTGTGAGGTGGATGCTGGCACCTTCTCTTCTCCCAGTGGAGAGGAGAGAAGGCCAGGGCCAGGGCCAGAGCTGGCGTGTCAGGAGGGTCAGGGTTCAAAAACCCCATCATCCGCCTCACAAAGCAGCCCTGACCGTTCAAGTGACTTCTATCATCAGCCTGAAAATGGACCACAGTTACCAGTAATTCTGAGTGCTGTTCCTTCTGACGTCAGACATTTCGCTAGAAAGATTTTGCCAAATCGGCTTTCAAAATCCTATGCTATGAAATGTCTAATGAAAATCTGAGCTGTGAAATAAAGCACACATTTCAATGAATCCCAAAATGACTATCACAAAGGAAGCTGTAACTTGAAGTGAAAAATATCCTCTAAATGACATCAGCCAGAATTACCTGCCATCATTACTGATCCCATATGATTAATGAATTCTACAGCATCATCTCAGATATGAACTTAAAACCATGAGCTGAATGCACATGTTAGCACAACCAAAGTTCTGCTTTCATAAGCAGCACAGGCGTCTCTGGAGAGGATTTTAATTGGGACTACAATGCGCACGGTGGTGGTAAGAGGTTTCATGCCGGCTGTTCTCCAAGGTGCAACACAGAAACACCACTAACCTCGAAGACACCTTTGTAACGAGATGATGAGAGACGATGTGGACAGAATACTGGAAATATTTGAAAAGGAGAAACAATGCAAGGAAAGAATCTTATCAGTTACCCTTTAACACGCTTAGAAAAAACCGATTTCTCTTTTGGGATGATTAAAGAAGAAAATGACATTTCTGAATTTTTTTTTTTTTTTACATTTTTCTTTCTGAGACAGGGTCTTGGCTCTGTCACCAAGACTGGAGTACAGTGGAGCAATCACAGCTCACCGTAGCCTTAAGTGTTCTTCCCACCTCGGACTCCAGAGTAGCAGGGACCACAGGCACGCACCACCATACTCAGCTAATTTTTCTGTTGTGAGAGAGGTGGGGTGTCTTGCTCTGTTGTCCAGGCTGCTCTTGAACTCCTTGGCCTCACAAAGGGCTGCGATTACATTACGGGCATAAGCCAGCGTGCCCAACCAACCTTTTTCTTAATTCTATAACAATTACGCCGCATTCAGAGGAAGGATAACTATTAGTGAGAAGAAACTTGGCGAAGCAATATGTTGATACGAAAACAAAATGGTAACAATTCCTCATTGTGACATTTGAGTTTGAAACTGTTAACATACCAAGCAAAAATGATAGCTCAAATCAGGTTTTACAAAGAAGTCCAATAGATGATGATTCCAATTGTATGTTTGTTTCTAGATCTGAGAAAGTCAGTCATAGCCAACTTCTACAGTTTTGTTGCCATAGACCCAAGATTAAATCACAATGTGCGGGCGAACGTGCCCCAGGGTGCGGCAGGGAACCCCACGCCCACCAAGCACGCATATGCAGAAATATTTTGCCCAAATCTATTTTCCAACATAGAATTAAAGAGGTCCCATATATACTTTTCTCTCTCCCCACCAAGTATGTGAGGTCAAGTTTATCCTAGTATTCGATAAAAAGGCTCACGTGAAAAAGGGAACAGCAACGCTCAGGCGACCCCCGCAGGCCCCGGCAGATGCTCTATAGCAGAAGGGACGCGGCACAGGCAGGGCTGTGGGTGCACCTGCACCCTCGCTAACCTCATGGTGCAAGCACCCGAGGCTCTACAGATTCCACTCCCAGAGTTAGTGGGAAACTCCATCCTAGCACCGGGATGCTCTCCGTTGCTAGATGTACCTGCTTTAAGATATGCATGAACTGTCCTTACTCTACACACGAGACTCACTAGGAGATACTTTCAGATTTATCGGAAAATAGACATTCCAGCAAATGCATTTCTGTAAGATTCTCTACCTCTTTTCACTGGGTGGGGGCGGGGGGGGAGGGGGGGAGGGGGAAAAGGTAACTTGCCTCCAAGGGTTGGAGACAAAGCCGTTACTGCAAGACAAGAGTGCTGCGCACCCCGGGAACCGCTGCGCCACGAGGCACGAGGCACGAGGCACGAGGCACGAGGCACGAGGCACGGCCGTGCACACCGGACGCAGGAGTAGCACACGAGGCTAGCACAGGTTGACGCCAGCCCTCTCCAGAAGCAGGCCTGTCCCTTCCTCCTCCCCCTCAGCCCCCAGCTCCCTCCAGACCTCAGTGGCTGCTGACAGGGCAGAGGCCACAACTAGAGGAGGCTCTCAACTCCACCAGGGACAGGAGCCCCGGACGCTGGGGACTCCACTGCTGCCCTCCGCGCCCACCTCCCTCTGCTCCGCCTTTCTCAGGAGCAAGGCGTGGCCACTTTGACCCTCTCTTCCCTTCTGTGGCTCCTACAAAAACCAGTGCAGCGAGCCCAGGCTGCCTCGCACGCCACGGATGCCCGGCACAGGCCACATGTCCTCATCCAAGCTCCTGGGGCAAGAAGGCTCTTGCAGTATTTCGCTTTCTGGTTGAGCATCCCTAGCCTGAAATCCAAAGTGCTCTGAAGAGCATTTCCTGCGAGTGTCATATGAGGGAGAGCTCGGAATGGTTCAGGTTTCAGAGCATTTTGGAGTAGGGACGCTCAGCCTGAATTTGAACGTCTTTTCAAGGAGGCCACACACTGAAGCCCCCGATGTCCGCCCCACACAATCCCAGCACACCCTCTGAAGTCCCCAGCAACAAGATATTTGTTCTTCAAAAAAAAAAATAATAAAAGGTAAATACATCAATAAATAAATAACCCCAAGTCACATAAACTCACACGCAACCACTGAAGGGGGTTGTGGACACCTGCACAGACTGGATGAAATGGAACTGTCACATCTTTACCAGGGTAATTTCAAGTCATTCCTCAAAACACACACCTGTTTTACTGAGCTGCATTTTAAGGTGAACACACACAAATCATTTCGGGGAAACAAATGTCACTTTGGGCTGTGTGTGGTTTCTTGACTCCTGGGAATAACTCAGCGTTCACACCCTCACTTCTGGATAAGGGAGAAGATGCAAAGAAATCTGTTAAAACAAAGACATGGAAACAAGTTTAAGAAGGGTTTGAAAGGTTCCTCCTGTCCCCCTGGAGGGGAGAGGAGGACGCCTGGAAGGCTTACGGGGGACAGGAGCACAGCCTCCTCGGTGTGCCATGGACGTCACCTCGCTGAGGGGAGAGGACGATGCCTGGAAGGCTCACGGGGGTGGGAGCACAGCCTCCTCAGTGCTTTCTACACTCAGCAGCTTCAGAGATTCCCGTAGAAGCAGAACGCGTGAGAACCGAGACCGGAACACACCCCAAAGAAAGGGGATGAGGGGTCAACAAAAGCATTCGCTCATTACCAAGGAGCACGGGCATGACGCCGCTTCAAAGAACGTGTGAAAAAGTCACTCACGGGTGTTTCAGAAAATAAGGGTAGCGTGAGATTGCTCGATCAGTTCAAACAGGCTGCCATCCCCCAGGCCATGAAGCCCCTGAGATGAGCCTCTCACAGTGAACAGAAGTCACTCGCACCTCTGCCAGAGAAAGTCCTACAAGCCGACACGTGACCTCACGAAACCTGGCCTACAGCCCGTCGACCACAGTGAGTCTGACACGGTACATCCCTCCAGATGGTTAAGGACCCCAGCCTTCTCGACACCAGGGATGGGTATCGCGGAAGACAATTTTTCTGAGGGGTGGTTTTGAAATGCAACTGTTCCACCTCAGGTCAGGCATTGGATCCTCATAAGGAGCACCTCCGAGATCCCTTCACATGCCGTTTACAATAGGGTCCCAGCGCCTAGGAGAATCTAAATGCTGCCGCTGATCCAAGAGGAGGCAGAGCTCAGGCGGTCATGCTCACTTCGCCCGCCACTCACCTCCGGCTATGACCCCGCGGTCCCTAACAGACCATGGACCAGCACCAGTCTGCAGTCCAGGACTAAGCCCTACTGGCCAGCACACACACACCAGCCCAGGTGGAGACACTACTCGTGACCCTGGCTGGGCAGGAAGGAAGCCTGAGGGCCATTTCCTGACCAGGATGCCACACCCCCGACCCAAATACAGAGGTTCCCCATAAAAACCCACTGTACACTCACCAGAAAACAGAGCCACACCTGGGCAACACAACGAGACCCCCCATCTCTGCAACAAAGAAAAGAAAATTAGCCAGGCATGCTGGTGCGTGCCCCAGGTCCCAGCTGCTCGGGTGACTGAGGGGGGAGGATCGCCTGAGCCAGGGATCACGCCACCGCATGCCAGCCTGGGTGACAGAGCAAGACCCTGTCTCGGAAAATATAAATAAACTAAAAACCAACAGAAACTGGGTGCATGTAGGGTGGAAGAAACGCCGCAGGAGACTAGCGAACGGCACCACAGGGTTTCTATCAGGAAGAACAGCACGTCTCCCAACCAAGTGCTCCCGCCCTCATGAGACCCTGTGCTTGGGAAGCACCAGCGAGGCCACGTGGCTGGCCTCTTCCTGCTTTAAATCAAGTGGAGCCAGACGCTGTGATGACACACAGGGACTATGACAAACCCTGGAGGTTCTAACTGAGAAAACAATGACATGTGTGAGTTCCTATGACAACGTCTCAAAACAATGGAAGGAGGGTACCGTTTGCAGATAAGACAACTTCTGAAGTCTATTCAAGTGTTACCTCTTGGGAAAATAGGGAAGACTCATTTTCTCCATAGACAGCGCACACACAGCACTTTGCCACACATAATACAAGGCGGTTTATGGCAGTGGCCGCATATTTTCACGTGTATCACCTTTTGGGCATCTTCTAGGTTTGCTAGAGCCGGCGGCTACTTTTATTCCCCACAAAACACACAGAAATGCATGAGCATTATCTCCTCTCATGGAGCATCTACACTAACAGGAAGAAGAATGTCGTGCTCCAAGTGTACCTGCAAACACGGTTTTCTTCTGAAAACCCAAGTGCATGCAAAGCAAACACGGCATATCACTAAAGCGCACAGGAGAGCAGAGCACCTCTTAGTAGAAAGCATGTAAAGGATAGCTAGTTGGGAGCATTATTTTAAAACGTTTCTATGGAATGAGTTATCCCAGGGAGCCCGTTTGGTACCTGCATTCAAAGGCAAGTCATTATTCGACATCCAACCTTTAACAGAAGGTTCACAGTAAGATCCCCGGAAACGGCATTCCCCTGGTGACTTTTCAATGCTCAGATTGCAGTATCGATACAGCTTGGTAAGCAGTCAGGAGAGGGGCGGCTCAGAGGCTGAAAGCACACAGGTCAGGGCCCTCCTGGGTCCGACAGCCTCACCTGGGCCTCGCTTTCTGCACTGCCCAGGGCTGCTCATGAGATGGTGCCGAAACGGATGTGTGCACGCCAAACAGCTCTCAGCAGGGGCTCAACAGCCAGAAGCCGTTCCACCACACCGTCATCCCCCTTCTAACCAGAGAACACCCGATACAGAAACAGGAGAAACAGGTATTAAATGAGTTGGCAAAGCCAAAATCCACCCGGATCTACCACTCCAAAACAAACATACACCACACTGCCCAATATTGATGGGAGCCAAAAACATGGAAGTCCTGAGAGCCCACACTGACCACAGCCAGACACCACTTCTGCAAGAACCAAGCACGCGCCTAGAGATCGCCCGTGATGACCCAGGAGAGCAGCTTGGAGCAGAGACAAACGTGAAGGAGAGGCACAGGGGCCAGGGTGCTGGGTGTGCCCGTCTGTGTGACCTCACTGAGATTGCTGACCTCTGGCCCTTGGTGTCCGTCCTGTGGAGGAGGTAGCCCCCAAATCCCTGCCTCCCTTCAGCGCTCACTGAGGCTGCCCTGAAGCCTCCCCAGGGCTGAGACCGCTTCGAAATCCTGTCAACTGCACACCCACATAAGCACACAAATAAACAAAGTGTCAAGTACGCAGACAGGAAAAGAAAAGTAGGCCAATCCTCCCCTATCCAACAGGCATTGAAAAAGGAACAGGAAAATTGTGGTAGTCTTGAAACCACCACCAGCTATCACGTCCTGTTGAGATGTTTTAGCCAATCAGGAACATCTCTTTACCAAGCACCTGTGTGTTTAGGAAGTCCGTTGACAGATTCCAAACAACCTCGGAGCCTGCGACCTGACCCCCATTCTACGTGCATCACCTCTCCGGCGGAACAAGCCCTGGACACCATTCAGATGGCGAGGAACAGGAGCAAGGGTAGCTTTCCCTCACCACCACCAAACAAGCTCGACCCCGAGGAGCCCGGAGAACAGCGACGTTTGCTTAGACGCTTTCCCACTGACCTTGTCAGAGCGAACGTTCCCATCCCACGCCACCCAGTGTTTGACTCTCCCTGGGATGCCAGCAGCCGCCAACCCTCACAACTCACAAGCTGGAAACAGAGGCCAAGCTGACAGGAGGGAGGCCTCTCTCCATCCCCTACTGAATTCGCTCAGGACACGGAGGTTCCCAAACACACACGGCCCTGGGTATTCCACACCTGGAGAACATTCTAACAACAGACGCTGCAAAGACGTTCCCCTAAAGAGAAACTCAGTTTCTAACTTCCCTTAGGGAAAAATAGGAGGCCCAGAACTTTCCAGAAAATCAAGCCTGGGAGGAAGCCCCTCACCTCTGGCACTTCCTAAACCTGCCTTCCCGCAGGTGCTCAGGGATGTCCCCGCGCCAGCCCCGTCCACCCAGGACGGCAGCAGGGCTCAGGCAGCCAGCACCTGGGCAGCAGGCGAAGCAACCCCAGGGTGAAAACGTCATCCCAGGCACCACTTCCCGGAGCCCCTCAGCAAGAAAAACAGAGGCGGGACCAGAACCGAGGGCTGACTCGAGGCTGGGGAGCCACAGACCCGCACAGTTCAATCATCGGACACGCTCTGCTGTGGACAGAGGAGCCCAGCCCAGGGAGAGGCCAGCACAGAGATCCTCGTGCCGGCTCCACGGGCCAGCGTCCCCCAGGGCTGCAAGTTTGCGATCACAGCTTCAGAATCGGGTTCCAGAATCTTCCGGAATCAAAGACACACCCAACTGTAAAGCTGCCAGGACAGCAGGGCCCAGGAGCAGGCTCAGGGGAGGAGCAGGTAGAAACCCCACACACAGCACACACGTGTGCATGCTTACTCCACACATGCCACCCCTTCACCCGATACTATACACGCAAACGCCTCTATGCACTCCATACACACCCTCAAATACACTCACCAAATGTGATGCGTGTACACACTCCACACACCCTCCAACATACACGGCACATGCATGAACACGCTCACTCCACACACACCTGCTAAATACACTCACCACACACGCACAAACGTGACACACGTGCACACCCATTCCAGACCTCACGCCCCTCACCAAGTACACAGGTGCACACATCCCCAAGTCCAGCACCTGCAGACTCCACAAGCTTTGGTTTCCCCCACTGTTTCTCTCATCACATGAGATCCACACACACACGTGTCATTTACTGACATCTAACACCCGGGGAGGCCCTTAGACAGAACTGCAGTCACAAGTCGGCTTCATTCAGGCATTCATCACCAGCCCCTGGAAGCCACCTCTCCTGTCCCCACGGGGAGGGGGGGCCGAGACCGCAGGCGTCGCTGGGCTTACAGATCCCCAGGCTGGCAACCCAGCGAAATCAGGAGGGCTCGGCCACGGCCCTGGAGGGAGACGGGTACTGGCTCAGGTATGCGGCACACGGGTCCTCATTTCCATGCGGCGTCACCTACGACAGCGTCGGGTGAAAGCCAGTGGGGCTTGGCATTCCTGGGATAGACGGTCCTGGAATTACAAGGGAAGCTTTTTTACTTCTCCCCTCTGAACACATGAGGTCCATGGTCCCCGCTCACATCTAACCCTGGGAATCGGAATCGGTGACTCCTTGTCCACCTGAGGACCACCCAAGAGGATCCACACACCTGCTGCAACAGCAGCACCGCACCTGGTCCGCAGGGGAGCAAAGCAAATCCCACCTTTTGACGAAAACTGGATTACCCCGACACTGGCAGCCTGCAGTGTGTATATATCGTCAGGCCCCCACATCTGCGGCGCCACCTGCAAGAGGAACACAAACCCTTAGTCCCGGGTTCTCACGATGGCCTGTGAGGTGGATGCTGGCACCTTCTCTTCTCCCAGTGGAGAGGAGAGAAGGCCAGGGCCAGGGCCAGAGCTGGCGTGTCAGGAGGGTCAGGATTCAAAAACCCCATCATCCGCCTCACAAAGCAGCCCTGACCGTTCAAGTGACTTCTATCATCAGCCTGAAAATGGACCACAGTTACCAGTAATTCTGAGTGCTGTTCCTTCTGACGTCAGACATTTCGCTAGAAAGATTTTGCCAAATCGGCTTTCAAAATCCTATGCTATGAAATGTCTAATGAAAATCTGAGCTGTGAAATAAAGCACACATTTCAATGAATCCCAAAATGACTATCACAAAGGAAGCTGTAACTTGAAGTGAAAAATATCCTCTAAATGACATCAGCCAGAATTACCTGCCATCATTACTGATCCCATATGATTAATGAATTCTACAGCATCATCTCAGATATGAACTTAAAACCATGAGCTGAATGCACATGTTAGCACAACCAAAGTTCTGCTTTCATAAGCAGCACAGGCGTCTCTGGAGAGGATTTTAATTGGGACTACAATGCGCACGGTGGTGGTAAGAGGTTTCATGCCGGCTGTTCTCCAAGGTGCAACACAGAAACACCACTAACCTCGAAGACACCTTTGTAACGAGATGATGAGAGACGATGTGGACAGAATACTGGAAATATTTGAAAAGGAGAAACAATGCAAGGAAAGAATCTTATCAGTTACCCTTTAACACGCTTAGAAAAAACCGATTTCTCTTTTGGGATGATTAAAGAAGAAAATGACATTTCTGAATTTTTTTTTTTTTTTTACATTTTTCTTTCTGAGACAGGGTCTTGGCTCTGTCACCAAGACTGGAGTACAGTGGAGCAATCACAGCTCACCGTAGCCTTAAGTGTTCTTCCCACCTCGGACTCCAGAGTAGCAGGGACCACAGGCACGCACCACCATACTCAGCTAATTTTTCTGTTGTGAGAGAGGTGGGGTGTCTTGCTCTGTTGTCCAGGCTGCTCTTGAACTCCTTGGCCTCACAAAGGGCTGCGATTACATTACGGGCATAAGCCAGCGTGCCCAACCAACCTTTTTCTTAATTCTATAACAATTACGCCGCATTCAGAGGAAGGATAACTATTAGTGAGAAGAAACTTGGCGAAGCAATATGTTGATACGAAAACAAAATGGTAACAATTCCTCATTGTGACATTTGAGTTTGAAACTGTTAACATACCAAGCAAAAATGATAGCTCAAATCAGGTTTTACAAAGAAGTCCAATAGATGATGATTCCAATTGTATGTTTGTTTCTAGATCTGAGAAAGTCAGTCATAGCCAACTTCTACAGTTTTGTTGCCATAGACCCAAGATTAAATCACAATGTGCGGGCGAACGTGCCCCAGGGTGCGGCAGGGAACCCCACGCCCACCAAGCACGCATATGCAGAAATATTTTGCCCAAATCTATTTTCCAACATAGAATTAAAGAGGTCCCATATATACTTTTCTCTCTCCCCACCAAGTATGTGAGGTCAAGTTTATCCTAGTATTCGATAAAAAGGCTCACGTGAAAAAGGGAACAGCAACGCTCAGGCGACCCCCGCAGGCCCCGGCAGATGCTCTATAGCAGAAGGGACGCGGCACAGGCAGGGCTGTGGGTGCACCTGCACCCTCGCTAACCTCATGGTGCAAGCACCCGAGGCTCTACAGATTCCACTCCCAGAGTTAGTGGGAAACTCCATCCTAGCACCGGGATGCTCTCCGTTGCTAGATGTACCTGCTTTAAGATATGCATGAACTGTCCTTACTCTACACACGAGACTCACTAGGAGATACTTTCAGATTTATCGGAAAATAGACATTCCAGCAAATGCATTTCTGTAAGATTCTCTACCTCTTTTCACTGGGTGGGGGGTGGGGGAGGGGGGAGGGGGAAAAGGTAACTTGCCTCCAAGGGTTGGAGACAAAGCCGTTACTGCAAGACAAGAGTGCTGCGCACCCCGGGAACCGCTGCGCCACGAGGCACGAGGCACGAGGCACGAGGCACGAGGCACGAGGCACGGCCGTGCACACCGGACGCAGGAGTAGCACACGAGGCTAGCACAGGTTGACGCCAGCCCTCTCCAGAAGCAGGCCTGTCCCTTCCTCCTCCCCCTCAGCCCCCAGCTCCCTCCAGACCTCAGTGGCTGCTGACAGGGCAGAGGCCACAACTAGAGGAGGCTCTCAACTCCACCAGGGACAGGAGCCCCGGACGCTGGGGACTCCACTGCTGCCCTCCGCGCCCACCTCCCTCTGCTCCGCCTTTCTCAGGAGCAAGGCGTGGCCACTTTGACCCTCTCTTCCCTTCTGTGGCTCCTACAAAAACCAGTGCAGCGAGCCCAGGCTGCCTCGCACGCCACGGATGCCCGGCACAGGCCACATGTCCTCATCCAAGCTCCTGGGGCAAGAAGGCTCTTGCAGTATTTCGCTTTCTGGTTGAGCATCCCTAGCCTGAAATCCAAAGTGCTCTGAAGAGCATTTCCTGCGAGTGTCATATGAGGGAGAGCTCGGAATGGTTCAGGTTTCAGAGCATTTTGGAGTAGGGACGCTCAGCCTGAATTTGAACGTCTTTTCAAGGAGGCCACACACTGAAGCCCCCGATGTCCGCCCCACACAATCCCAGCACACCCTCTGAAGTCCCCAGCAACAAGATATTTGTTCTTCAAAAAAAAAAATAATAAAAGGTAAATACATCAATAAATAAATAACCCCAAGTCACATAAACTCACACGCAACCACTGAAGGGGGTTGTGGACACCTGCACAGACTGGATGAAATGGAACTGTCACATCTTTACCAGGGTAATTTCAAGTCATTCCTCAAAACACACACCTGTTTTACTGAGCTGCATTTTAAGGTGAACACACACAAATCATTTCGGGGAAACAAATGTCACTTTGGGCTGTGTGTGGTTTCTTGACTCCTGGGAATAACTCAGCGTTCACACCCTCACTTCTGGATAAGGGAGAAGATGCAAAGAAATCTGTTAAAACAAAGACATGGAAACAAGTTTAAGAAGGGTTTGAAAGGTTCCTCCTGTCCCCCTGGAGGGGAGAGGAGGACGCCTGGAAGGCTTACGGGGGACAGGAGCACAGCCTCCTCGGTGTGCCATGGACGTCGCCTCGCTGAGGGGAGAGGACGATGCCTGGAAGGCTCACGGGGGTGGGAGCACAGCCTCCTCAGTGCTTTCTACACTCAGCAGCTTCAGAGATTCCCGTAGAAGCAGAACGCGTGAGAACCGAGACCGGAACACACCCCAAAGAAAGGGGATGAGGGGTCAACAAAAGCATTCGCTCATTACCAAGGAGCACGGGCATGACGCCGCTTCAAAGAACGTGTGAAAAAGTCACTCACGGGTGTTTCAGAAAATAAGGGTAGCGTGAGATTGCTCGATCAGTTCAAACAGGCTGCCATCCCCCAGGCCATGAAGCCCCTGAGATGAGCCTCTCTCAGTGAACAGAAGTCACTCGCACCTCTGCCAGAGAAAGTCCTACAAGCCGACACGTGACCTCACGAAACCTGGCCTACAGCCCGTCGACCACAGTGAGTCTGACACGGTACATCCCTCCAGATGGTTAAGGACCCCAGCCTTCTCGACACCAGGGATGGGTATCGCGGAAGACAATTTTTCTGAGGGGTGGTTTTGAAATGCAACTGTTCCACCTCAGGTCAGGCATTGGATCCTCATAAGGAGCACCTCCGAGATCCCTTCACATGCCGTTTACAATAGGGTCCCAGCGCCTAGGAGAATCTAAATGCTGCCGCTGATCCAAGAGGAGGCAGAGCTCAGGCGGTCATGCTCACTTCGCCTGCCACCCACCTCCGGCTATGACCCCGCGGTCCCTAACAGACCATGGACCAGCACCAGTCTGCAGTCCAGGACTAAGCCCTACTGGCCAGCACACACACACCAGCCCAGGTGGAGACACTACTCGTGACCCTGGCTGGGCAGGAAGGAAGCCTGAGGGCCATTTCCTGACCAGGATGCCACACCCCCGACCCAAATACAGAGATGCCCCATAAAAACCCACTGTACACTCACCAGAAAACAGAGCCACACCTGGGCAACACAACAAGACCCCCCCATCCCTGCAACAAAGAAAAGAAAATTAGCCAGGCATGCTGGTGCGCGACCAAGGTCCCAGCTGCTCGGGTGACTGAGGGGGGAGGATCGCCTGAGCCAGGGATCACGCCACCGCATGCCAGCCTGGGTGACAGAGCATGACCCTGTCTCGGTAAATATAAACAAACTCAAAACCAACAGAAACTGGGTGCATGTAGGGTGGAAGAAACGCCGCAGGAGACTAGAGAACGGCACCACAGGGTTTCTATCAGGAAGAACAGCACGTCTCCCAACCAAGTGCTCACGCCCTCATGAGACCCTGTGCTTGGGAAGCACCAGCGAGGCCACGTGGCTGGCCTCTTCCTGCTTTAAATCAAGTGGAACCAGACGCTGTGATGACACACAGGGACTATGACAAACCCTGGAGGTTCTAACTGAGAAAACAATGACATGTGTGAGTTCCTATGACAACGTCTCAAAACAATGGAAGGAGGGTACCGTTTGCAGATAAGACAACTTCTGAAGTCTATTCAAGTGTTACCTCTTGGGAAAATAGGGAAGACTCATTTTCTCCATAGACAGCGCACACACAGCACTTTGCCACACATAATACAAGGCGGTTTATGGCAGTGGCCGCATATTTTCACGTGTATCACCTTTTGGGCATCTTCTAGGTTTGCTAGAGCCGGCGGCTACTTTTATTCCCCACAAAACACACAGAAATGCATGAGCATTATCTCCTCTCATGGAGCATCTACACTAACAGGAAGAAGAATGTCGTGCTCCAAGTGTACCTGCAAACACGGTTTTCTTCTGAAAACCCAAGTGCATGCAAAGCAAACACGGCATATCACTAAAGCGCACAGGAGAGCAGAGCACCTCTTAGTAGAAAGCATGTAAAGGATAGCTAGTTGGGAGCATTATTTTAAAACGTTTCTATGGAATGAGTTATCCCAGGGAGCCCGTTTGGTACCTGCATTCAAAGGCAAGTCATTATTCGACATCCAACCTTTAACAGAAGGTTCACAGTAAGATCCCCGGAAACGGCATTCCCCTGGTGACTTTTCAATGCTCAGATTGCAGTATCGATACAGCTTGGTAAGCAGTCAGGAGAGGGGCGGCTCAGAGGCTGAAAGCACACAGGTCAGGGCCCTCCTGGGTCCGACAGCCTCACCTGGGCCTCGCTTTCTGCACTGCCCAGGGCTGCTCATGAGATGGTGCCGAAACGGATGTGTGCACGCCAAACAGCTCTCAGCAGGGGCTCAACAGCCAGAAGCCGTTCCACCACACCGTCATCCCCCTTCTAACCAGAGAACACCCGATACAGAAACAGGAGAAACAGGTATTAAATGAGTTGGCAAAGCCAAAATCCACCCGGATCTACCACTCCAAAACAAACATACACCACACTGCCCAATATTGATGGGAGCCAAAAACATGGAAGTCCTGAGAGCCCACACTGACCACAGCCAGACACCACTTCTGCAAGAACCAAGCACGCGCCTAGAGATCGCCCGTGATGACCCAGGAGAGCAGCTTGGAGCAGAGACAAACGTGAAGGAGAGGCACAGGGGCCAGGGTGCTGGGTGTGCCCGTCTGTGTGACCTCACTGAGATTGCTGACCTCTGGCCCTTGGTGTCCGTCCTGTGGAGGAGGTAGCCCCCAAATCCCTGCCTCCCTTCAGCGCTCACTGAGGCTGCCCTGAAGCCTCCCCAGGGCTGAGACCGCTTCGAAATCCTGTCAACTGCACACCCACATAAGCACACAAATAAACAAAGTGTCAAGTACGCAGACAGGAAAAGAAAAGTAGACCAATCCTCCCCTATCCAACAGGCATTGAAAAAGGAACAGGAAAATTGTGGTAGTCTTGAAACCACCACCAGCTATCACGTCCTGTTGAGATGTTTTAGCCAATCAGGAACATCTCTTTACCAAGCACCTGTGTGTTTAGGAAGTCCGTTGACAGATTCCAAACAACCTCGGAGCCTGCGACCTGACCCCCATTCTACGTGCATCACCTCTCCGGCGGAACAAGCCCTGGACACCATTCAGATGGCGAGGAACAGGAGCAAGGGTAGCGTTCCCTCACCACCACCAAACAAGCTCGACCCCGAGGAGCCCGGAGAACAGCGACGTTTGCTTAGACGCTTTCCCACTGACCTTGTCAGAGCGAACGTTCCCATCCCACGCCACCCAGTGTTTGACTCTCCCTGGGATGCCAGCAGCCGCCAACCCTCACAACTCACAAGCTGGAAACAGAGGCCAAGCTGACAGGAGGGAGGCCTCTCTCCATCCCCTACTGAATTCGCTCAGGACACGGAGGTTCCCAAACACACACGGCCCCGGGTATTCCACACCTGGAGAACATTCTAACAACAGACGCTGCAAAGACGTTCCCCTAAAGAGAAACTCAGTTTCTAACTTCCCTTAGGGAAAAATAGGAGGCCCAGAACTTTCCAGAAAATCAAGCCTGGGAGGAAGCCCCTCACCTCTGGCACTTCCTAAACCTGCCTTCCCGCAGGTGCTCAGGGATGTCCCCGCGCCAGCCCCGTCCACCCAGGACGGCAGCAGGGCTCAGGCAGCCAGCACCTGGGCAGCAGGCGAAGCAACCCCAGGGTGAAAACGTCATCCCAGGCACCACTTCCCGGAGCCCCTCAGCAAGAAAAACAGAGGCGGGACCAGAACCGAGGGCTGACTCGAGGCTGGGGAGCCACAGACCCGCACAGTTCAATCATCGGACACGCTCTGCTGTGGACAGAGGAGCCCAGCCCAGGGAGAGGCCAGCACAGAGATCCTCGTGCCGGCTCCACGGGCCAGCGTCCCCCAGGGCTGCAAGTTTGCGATCACAGCTTCAGAATCGGGTTCCAGAATCTTCCGGAATCAAAGACACACCCAACTGTAAAGCTGCCAGGACAGCAGGGCCCAGGAGCAGGCTCAGGGGAGGAGCAGGTAGAAACCCCACACACAGCACACACGTGTGCATGCTTACTCCACACATGCCACCCCTTCACCCGATACTATACACGCAAACGCCTCTATGCACTCCATACACACCCTCAAATACACTCACCAAATGTGATGCGTGTACACACTCCACACACCCTCCAACATACACGGCACACGCATGAACACGCTCACTCCACACACACCTGCTAAATACACTCACCACACACGCACAAACGTGACACACGTGCACACCCATTCCAGACCTCACGCCCCTCACCAAGTACACAGGTGCACACATCCCCAAGTCCAGCACCTGCAGACTCCACAAGCTTTGGTTTCCCCCACTGTTTCTCTCATCACATGAGATCCACACACACACGTGTCATTTACTGACATCTAACACCCGGGGAGGCCCTTAGACAGAACTGCAGTCACAAGTCGGCTTCATTCAGGCATTCATCACCAGCCCCCGGAAGCCACCTCTCCTGTCCCCACGGGGAGGGGGGGCCGAGACCGCAGGCGTCGCTGGGCTTACAGATCCCCAGGCTGGCAACCCAGCGAAATCAGGAGGGCTCGGCCACGGCCCTGGAGGGAGACGGGTACTGGCTCAGGTATGCGGCACACGGGTCCTCATTTCCATGCGGCGTCACCTACGACAGCGTCGGGTGAAAGCCAGTGGGGCTTGGCATTCCTGGGATAGACGGTCCTGGAATTACAAGGGAAGCTTTTTTACTTCTCCCCTCTGAACACATGAGGTCCATGGTCCCCGCTCACATCTAACCCTGGGAATCGGAATCGGTGACTCCTTGTCCACCTGAGGACCACCCAAGAGGATCCACACACCTGCTGCAACAGCAGCACCGCACCTGGTCCGCAGGGGAGCAAAGCAAATCCCACCTTTTGACGAAAACTGGATTACCCCGACACTGGCAGCCTGCAGTGTGTATATATCGTCAGGCCCCCACATCTGCGGCGCCACCTGCAAGAGGAACACAAACCCTTAGTCCCGGGTTCTCACGATGGCCTGTGAGGTGGATGCTGGCACCTTCTCTTCTCCCAGTGGAGAGGAGAGAAGGCCAGGGCCAGGGCCAGAGCTGGCGTGTCAGGAGGGTCAGGGTTCAAAAACCCCATCATCCGCCTCACAAAGCAGCCCTGACCGTTCAAGTGACTTCTATCATCAGCCTGAAAATGGACCACAGTTACCAGTAATTCTGAGTGCTGTTCCTTCTGACGTCAGACATTTCGCTAGAAAGATTTTGCCAAATCGGCTTTCAAAATCCTATGCTATGAAATGTCTAATGAAAATCTGAGCTGTGAAATAAAGCACACATTTCAATGAATCCCAAAATGACTATCACAAAGGAAGCTGTAACTTGAAGTGAAAAATATCCTCTAAATGACATCAGCCAGAATTACCTGCCATCATTACTGATCCCATATGATTAATGAATTCTACAGCATCATCTCAGATATGAACTTAAAACCATGAGCTGAATGCACATGTTAGCACAACCAAAGTTCTGCTTTCATAAGCAGCACAGGCGTCTCTGGAGAGGATTTTAATTGGGACTACAATGCGCACGGTGGTGGTAAGAGGTTTCATGCCGGCTGTTCTCCAAGGTGCAACACAGAAACACCACTAACCTCGAAGACACCTTTGTAACGAGATGATGAGAGACGATGTGGACAGAATACTGGAAATATTTGAAAAGGAGAAACAATGCAAGGAAAGAATCTTATCAGTTACCCTTTAACACGCTTAGAAAAAACCGATTTCTCTTTTGGGATGATTAAAGAAGAAAATGACATTTCTGGATTTTTTTTTTTTTTTTTTACATTTTTCTTTCTGAGACAGGGTCTTGGCTCTGTCACCAAGACTGGAGTACAGTGGAGCAATCACAGCTCACCGTAGCCTTAAGTGTTCTTCCCACCTCGGACTCCAGAGTAGCAGGGACCACAGGCACGCACCACCATACTCAGCTAATTTTTCTGTTGTGAGAGAGGTGGGGTGTCTTGCTCTGTTGTCCAGGCTGCTCTTGAACTCCTTGGCCTCACAAAGGGCTGCGATTACATTACGGGCATAAGCCAGCGTGCCCAACCAACCTTTTTCTTAATTCTATAACAATTACGCCGCATTCAGAGGAAGGATAACTATTAGTGAGAAGAAACTTGGCGAAGCAATATGTTGATACGAAAACAAAATGGTAACAATTCCTCATTGTGACATTTGAGTTTGAAACTGTTAACATACCAAGCAAAAATGATAGCTCAAATCAGGTTTTACAAAGAAGTCCAATAGATGATGATTCCAATTGTATGTTTGTTTCTAGATCTGAGAAAGTCAGTCATAGCCAACTTCTACAGTTTTGTTGCCATAGACCCAAGATTAAATCACAATGTGCGGGCGAACGTGCCCCAGGGTGCGGCAGGGAACCCCACGCCCACCAAGCACGCATATGCAGAAATATTTTGCCCAAATCTATTTTCCAACATAGAATTAAAGAGGTCCCATATATACTTTTCTCTCTCCCCACCAAGTATGTGAGGTCAAGTTTATCCTAGTATTCGATAAAAAGGCTCACGTGAAAAAGGGAACAGCAACGCTCAGGCGACCCCCGCAGGCCCCGGCAGATGCTCTATAGCAGAAGGGACGCGGCACAGGCAGGGCTGTGGGTGCACCTGCACCCTCGCTAACCTCATGGTGCAAGCACCCGAGGCTCTACAGATTCCACTCCCAGAGTTAGTGGGAAACTCCATCCTAGCACCGGGATGCTCTCCGTTGCTAGATGTACCTGCTTTAAGATATGCATGAACTGTCCTTACTCTACACACGAGACTCACTAGGAGATACTTTCAGATTTATCGGAAAATAGACATTCCAGCAAATGCATTTCTGTAAGATTCTCTACCTCTTTTCACTGGGTGGGGGGTGGGGGAGGGGGGAGGGGGAAAAGGTAACTTGCCTCCAAGGGTTGGAGACAAAGCCGTTACTGCAAGACAAGAGTGCTGCGCACCCCGGGAACCGCTGCGCCACGAGGCACGAGGCACGAGGCACGAGGCACGGCCGTGCACACCGGACGCAGGAGTAGCACACGAGGCTAGCACAGGTTGACGCCAGCCCTCTCCAGAAGCAGGCCTGTCCCTTCCTCCTCCCCCTCAGCCCCCAGCTCCCTCCAGACCTCAGTGGCTGCTGACAGGGCAGAGGCCACAACTAGAGGAGGCTCTCAACTCCACCAGGGACAGGAGCCCCGGACGCTGGGGACTCCACTGCTGCCCTCCGCGCCCACCTCCCTCTGCTCCGCCTTTCTCAGGAGCAAGGCGTGGCCACTTTGACCCTCTCTTCCCTTCTGTGGCTCCTACAAAAACCAGTGCAGCGAGCCCAGGCTGCCTCGCACGCCACGGATGCCCGGCACAGGCCACATGTCCTCATCCAAGCTCCTGGGGCAAGAAGGCTCTTGCAGTATTTCGCTTTCTGGTTGAGCATCCCTAGCCTGAAATCCAAAGTGCTCTGAAGAGCATTTCCTGCGAGTGTCATATGAGGGAGAGCTCGGAATGGTTCAGGTTTCAGAGCATTTTGGAGTAGGGACGCTCAGCCTGAATTTGAACGTCTTTTCAAGGAGGCCACACACTGAAGCCCCCGATGTCCGCCCCACACAATCCCAGCACACCCTCTGAAGTCCCCAGCAACAAGATATTTGTTCTTCAAAAAAAAAAATAATAAAAGGTAAATACATCAATAAATAAATAACCCCAAGTCACATAAACTCACACGCAACCACTGAAGGGGGTTGTGGACACCTGCACAGACTGGATGAAATGGAACTGTCACATCTTTACCAGGGTAATTTCAAGTCATTCCTCAAAACACACACCTGTTTTACTGAGCTGCATTTTAAGGTGAACACACACAAATCATTTCGGGGAAACAAATGTCACTTTGGGCTGTGTGTGGTTTCTTGACTCCTGGGAATAACTCAGCGTTCACACCCTCACTTCTGGATAAGGGAGAAGATGCAAAGAAATCTGTTAAAACAAAGACATGGAAACAAGTTTAAGAAGGGTTTGAAAGGTTCCTCCTGTCCCCCTGGAGGGGAGAGGAGGACGCCTGGAAGGCTTACGGGGGACAGGAGCACAGCCTCCTCGGTGTGCCATGGACGTCACCTCGCTGAGGGGAGAGGACGATGCCTGGAAGGCTCACGGGGGTGGGAGCACAGCCTCCTCAGTGCTTTCTACACTCAGCAGCTTCAGAGATTCCCGTAGAAGCAGAACGCGTGAGAACCGAGACCGGAACACACCCCAAAGAAAGGGGATGAGGGGTCAACAAAAGCATTCGCTCATTACCAAGGAGCACGGGCATGACGCCGCTTCAAAGAACGTGTGAAAAAGTCACTCACGGGTGTTTCAGAAAATAAGGGTAGCGTGAGATTGCTCGATCAGTTCAAACAGGCTGCCATCCCCCAGGCCATGAAGCCCCTGAGATGAGCCTCTCACAGTGAACAGAAGTCACTCGCACCTC
Organism: Chlorocebus sabaeus; assembly: GCF_047675955.1. Taxonomy (NCBI): domain Eukaryota; kingdom Metazoa; phylum Chordata; class Mammalia; order Primates; family Cercopithecidae; genus Chlorocebus; species Chlorocebus sabaeus. The sequence goes on along the minus strand of NC_132917.1, from coordinate 96,685,236 downwards.
TGCCAGAGAAAGTCCTACAAGCCGACACGTGACCTCACGAAACCTGGCCTACAGCCCGTCGACCACAGTGAGTCTGACACGGTACATCCCTCCAGATGGTTAAGGACCCCAGCCTTCTCGACACCAGGGATGGGTATCGCGGAAGACAATTTTTCTGAGGGGTGGTTTTGAAATGCAACTGTTCCACCTCAGGTCAGGCATTGGATCCTCATAAGGAGCACCTCCGAGATCCCTTCACATGCCGTTTACAATAGGGTCCCAGCGCCTAGGAGAATCTAAATGCTGCCGCTGATCCAAGAGGAGGCAGAGCTCAGGCGGTCATGCTCACTTCGCCCGCCACTCACCTCCGGCTATGACCCCGCGGTCCCTAACAGACCATGGACCAGCACCAGTCTGCAGTCCAGGACTAAGCCCTACTGGCCAGCACACACACACCAGCCCAGGTGGAGACACTACTCGTGACCCTGGCTGGGCAGGAAGGAAGCCTGAGGGCCATTTCCTGACCAGGATGCCACACCCCCGACCCAAATACAGAGGTTCCCCATAAAAACCCACTGTACACTCACCAGAAAACAGAGCCACACCTGGGCAACACAACGAGACCCCCCATCCCTGCAACAAAGAAAAGAAAATTAGCCAGGCATGCTGGTGCGTGCCCCAGGTCCCAGCTGCTCGGGTGACTGAGGGGGGAGGATCGCCTGAGCCAGGGATCACGCCACCGCATGCCAGCCTGGGTGACAGAGCAAGACCCTGTCTCGGAAAATATAAATAAACTAAAAACCAACAGAAACTGGGTGCATGTAGGGTGGAAGAAACGCCGCAGGAGACTAGCGAACGGCACCACAGGGTTTCTATCAGGAAGAACAGCACGTCTCCCAACCAAGTGCTCCCGCCCTCATGAGACCCTGTGCTTGGGAAGCACCAGCGAGGCCACGTGGCTGGCCTCTTCCTGCTTTAAATCAAGTGGAGCCAGACGCTGTGATGACACACAGGGACTATGACAAACCCTGGAGGTTCTAACTGAGAAAACAATGACATGTGTGAGTTCCTATGACAACGTCTCAAAACAATGGAAGGAGGGTACCGTTTGCAGATAAGACAACTTCTGAAGTCTATTCAAGTGTTACCTCTTGGGAAAATAGGGAAGACTCATTTTCTCCATAGACAGCGCACACACAGCACTTTGCCACACATAATACAAGGCGGTTTATGGCAGTGGCCGCATATTTTCACGTGTATCACCTTTTGGGCATCTTCTAGGTTTGCTAGAGCCGGCGGCTACTTTTATTCCCCACAAAACACACAGAAATGCATGAGCATTATCTCCTCTCATGGAGCATCTACACTAACAGGAAGAAGAATGTCGTGCTCCAAGTGTACCTGCAAACACGGTTTTCTTCTGAAAACCCAAGTGCATGCAAAGCAAACACGGCATATCACTAAAGCGCACAGGAGAGCAGAGCACCTCTTAGTAGAAAGCATGTAAAGGATAGCTAGTTGGGAGCATTATTTTAAAACGTTTCTATGGAATGAGTTATCCCAGGGAGCCCGTTTGGTACCTGCATTCAAAGGCAAGTCATTATTCGACATCCAACCTTTAACAGAAGGTTCACAGTAAGATCCCCGGAAACGGCATTCCCCTGGTGACTTTTCAATGCTCAGATTGCAGTATCGATACAGCTTGGTAAGCAGTCAGGAGAGGGGCGGCTCAGAGGCTGAAAGCACACAGGTCAGGGCCCTCCTGGGTCTGACAGCCTCACCTGGGCCTCGCTTTCTGCACTGCCCAGGGCTGCTCATGAGATGGTGCCGAAACGGATGTGTGCACGCCAAACAGCTCTCAGCAGGGGCTCAACAGCCAGAAGCCGTTCCACCACACCGTCATCCCCCTTCTAACCAGAGAACACCCGATACAGAAACAGGAGAAACAGGTATTAAATGAGTTGGCAAAGCCAAAATCCACCCGGATCTACCACTCCAAAACAAACATACACCACACTGCCCAATATTGATGGGAGCCAAAAACATGGAAGTCCTGAGAGCCCACACTGACCACAGCCAGACACCACTTCTGCAAGAACCAAGCACGCGCCTAGAGATCGCCCGTGATGACCCAGGAGAGCAGCTTGGAGCAGAGACAAACGTGAAGGAGAGGCACAGGGGCCAGGGTGCTGGGTGTGCCCGTCTGTGTGACCTCACTGAGATTGCTGACCTCTGGCCCTTGGTGTCCGTCCTGTGGAGGAGGTAGCCCCCAAATCCCTGCCTCCCTTCAGCGCTCACTGAGGCTGCCCTGAAGCCTCCCCAGGGCTGAGACCGCTTCGAAATCCTGTCAACTGCACACCCACATAAGCACACAAATAAACAAAGTGTCAAGTACGCAGACAGGAAAAGAAAAGTAGGCCAATCCTCCCCTATCCAACAGGCATTGAAAAAGGAACAGGAAAATTGTGGTAGTCTTGAAACCACCACCAGCTATCACGTCCTGTTGAGATGTTTTAGCCAATCAGGAACATCTCTTTACCAAGCACCTGTGTGTTTAGGAAGTCCGTTGACAGATTCCAAACAACCTCGGAGCCTGCGACCTGACCCCCATTCTACGCGCATCACCTCTCCGGCGGAACAAGCCCTGGACACCATTCAGATGGCGAGGAACAGGAGCAAGGGTAGCTTTCCCTCACCACCACCAAACAAGCTCGACCCCGAGGAGCCCGGAGAACAGCGACGTTTGCTTAGACGCTTTCCCACTGACCTTGTCAGAGCGAACGTTCCCATCCCACGCCACCCAGTGTTTGACTCTCCCTGGGATGCCAGCAGCCGCCAACCCTCACAACTCACAAGCTGGAAACAGAGGCCAAGCTGACAGGAGGGAGGCCTCTCTCCATCCCCTACTGAATTCGCTCAGGACACGGAGGTTCCCAAACACACACGGCCCCGGGTATTCCACACCTGGAGAACATTCTAACAACAGACGCTGCAAAGACGTTCCCCTAAAGAGAAACTCAGTTTCTAACTTCCCTTAGGGAAAAATAGGAGGCCCAGAACTTTCCAGAAAATCAAGCCTGGGAGGAAGCCCCTCACCTCTGGCACTTCCTAAACCTGCCTTCCCGCAGGTGCTCAGGGATGTCCCCGCGCCAGCCCCGTCCACCCAGGACGGCAGCAGGGCTCAGGCAGCCAGCACCTGGGCAGCAGGCGAAGCAACCCCAGGGTGAAAACGTCATCCCAGGCACCACTTCCCGGAGCCCCTCAGCAAGAAAAACAGAGGCGGGACCAGAACCGAGGGCTGACTCGAGGCTGGGGAGCCACAGACCCGCACAGTTCAATCATCGGACACGCTCTGCTGTGGACAGAGGAGCCCAGCCCAGGGAGAGGCCAGCACAGAGATCCTCGTGCCGGCTCCACGGGCCAGCGTCCCCCAGGGCTGCAAGTTTGCGATCACAGCTTCAGAATCGGGTTCCAGAATCTTCCGGAATCAAAGACACACCCAACTGTAAAGCTGCCAGGACAGCAGGGCCCAGGAGCAGGCTCAGGGGAGGAGCAGGTAGAAACCCCACACACAGCACACACGTGTGCATGCTTACTCCACACATGCCACCCCTTCACCCGATACTATACACGCAAACGCCTCTATGCACTCCATACACACCCTCAAATACACTCACCAAATGTGATGCGTGTACACACTCCACACACCCTCCAACATACACGGCACACGCATGAACACGCTCACTCCACACACACCTGCTAAATACACTCACCACACACGCACAAACGTGACACACGTGCACACCCATTCCAGACCTCACGCCCCTCACCAAGTACACAGGTGCACACATCCCCAAGTCCAGCACCTGCAGACTCCACAAGCTTTGGTTTCCCCTACTGTTTCTCTCATCACATGAGATCCACACACACACGTGTCATTTACTGACATCTAACACCCGGGGAGGCCCTTAGACAGAACTGCAGTCACAAGTCGGCTTCATTCAGGCATTCATCACCAGCCCCTGGAAGCCACCTCTCCTGTCCCCACGGGGAGGGGGGGCCGAGACCGCAGGCGTCGCTGGGCTTACAGATCCCCAGGCTGGCAACCCAGCGAAATCAGGAGGGCTCGGCCACGGCCCTGGAGGGAGACGGGTACTGGCTCAGGTATGCGGCACACGGGTCCTCATTTCCATGCGGCGTCACCTACGACAGCGTCGGGTGAAAGCCAGTGGGGCTTGGCATTCCTGGGATAGACGGTCCTGGAATTACAAGGGAAGCTTTTTTACTTCTCCCCTCTGAACACATGAGGTCCATGGTCCCCGCTCACATCTAACCCTGGGAATCGGAATCGGTGACTCCTTGTCCACCTGAGGACCACCCAAGAGGATCCACACACCTGCTGCAACAGCAGCACCGCACCTGGTCCGCAGGGGAGCAAAGCAAATCCCACCTTTTGACGAAAACTGGATTACCCCGACACTGGCAGCCTGCAGTGTGTATATATCGTCAGGCCCCCACATCTGCGGCGCCACCTGCAAGAGGAACACAAACCCTTAGTCCCGGGTTCTCACGATGGCCTGTGAGGTGGATGCTGGCACCTTCTCTTCTCCCAGTGGAGAGGAGAGAAGGCCAGGGCCAGGGCCAGAGCTGGCGTGTCAGGAGGGTCAGGGTTCAAAAACCCCATCATCCGCCTCACAAAGCAGCCCTGACCGTTCAAGTGACTTCTATCATCAGCCTGAAAATGGACCACAGTTACCAGTAATTCTGAGTGCTGTTCCTTCTGACGTCAGACATTTCGCTAGAAAGATTTTGCCAAATCGGCTTTCAAAATCCTATGCTATGAAATGTCTAATGAAAATCTGAGCTGTGAAATAAAGCACACATTTCAATGAATCCCAAAATGACTATCACAAAGGAAGCTGTAACTTGAAGTGAAAAATATCCTCTAAATGACATCAGCCAGAATTACCTGCCATCATTACTGATCCCATATGATTAATGAATTCTACAGCATCATCTCAGATATGAACTTAAAACCATGAGCTGAATGCACATGTTAGCACAACCAAAGTTCTGCTTTCATAAGCAGCACAGGCGTCTCTGGAGAGGATTTTAATTGGGACTACAATGCGCACGGTGGTGGTAAGAGGTTTCATGCCGGCTGTTCTCCAAGGTGCAACACAGAAACACCACTAACCTCGAAGACACCTTTGTAACGAGATGATGAGAGACGATGTGGACAGAATACTGGAAATATTTGAAAAGGAGAAACAATGCAAGGAAAGAATCTTATCAGTTACCCTTTAACACGCTTAGAAAAAACCGATTTCTCTTTTGGGATGATTAAAGAAGAAAATGACATTTCTGAATTTTTTTTTTTTTTTTTACATTTTTCTTTCTGAGACAGGGTCTTGGCTCTGTCACCAAGACTGGAGTACAGTGGAGCAATCACAGCTCACCGTAGCCTTAAGTGTTCTTCCCACCTCGGACTCCAGAGTAGCAGGGACCACAGGCACGCACCACCATACTCAGCTAATTTTTCTGTTGTGAGAGAGGTGGGGTGTCTTGCTCTGTTGTCCAGGCTGCTCTTGAACTCCTTGGCCTCACAAAGGGCTGCGATTACATTACGGGCATAAGCCAGCGTGCCCAACCAACCTTTTTCTTAATTCTATAACAATTACGCCGCATTCAGAGGAAGGATAACTATTAGTGAGAAGAAACTTGGCGAAGCAATATGTTGATACGAAAACAAAATGGTAACAATTCCTCATTGTGACATTTGAGTTTGAAACTGTTAACATACCAAGCAAAAATGATAGCTCAAATCAGGTTTTACAAAGAAGTCCAATAGATGATGATTCCAATTGTATGTTTGTTTCTAGATCTGAGAAAGTCAGTCATAGCCAACTTCTACAGTTTTGTTGCCATAGACCCAAGATTAAATCACAATGTGCGGGCGAACGTGCCCCAGGGTGCGGCAGGGAACCCCACGCCCACCAAGCACGCATATGCAGAAATATTTTGCCCAAATCTATTTTCCAACATAGAATTAAAGAGGTCCCATATATACTTTTCTCTCTCCCCACCAAGTATGTGAGGTCAAGTTTATCCTAGTATTCGATAAAAAGGCTCACGTGAAAAAGGGAACAGCAACGCTCAGGCGACCCCCGCAGGCCCCGGCAGATGCTCTATAGCAGAAGGGACGCGGCACAGGCAGGGCTGTGGGTGCACCTGCACCCTCGCTAACCTCATGGTGCAAGCACCCGAGGCTCTACAGATTCCACTCCCAGAGTTAGTGGGAAACTCCATCCTAGCACCGGGATGCTCTCCGTTGCTAGATGTACCTGCTTTAAGATATGCATGAACTGTCCTTACTCTACACACGAGACTCACTAGGAGATACTTTCAGATTTATCGGAAAATAGACATTCCAGCAAATGCATTTCTGTAAGATTCTCTACCTCTTTTCACTGGGTGGGGGGTGGGGGAGGGGGGAGGGGGAAAAGGTAACTTGCCTCCAAGGGTTGGAGACAAAGCCGTTACTGCAAGACAAGAGTGCTGCGCACCCCGGGAACCGCTGCGCCACGAGGCACGAGGCACGAGGCACGAGGCACGAGGCACGAGGCACGAGGCACGAGGCACGAGGCACGAGGCACGGCCGTGCACACCGGACGCAGGAGTAGCACACGAGGCTAGCACAGGTTGACGCCAGCCCTCTCCAGAAGCAGGCCTGTCCCTTCCTCCTCCCCCTCAGCCCCCAGCTCCCTCCAGACCTCAGTGGCTGCTGACAGGGCAGAGGCCACAACTAGAGGAGGCTCTCAACTCCACCAGGGACAGGAGCCCCGGACGCTGGGGACTCCACTGCTGCCCTCCGCGCCCACCTCCCTCTGCTCCGCCTTTCTCAGGAGCGAGGCGTGGCCACTTTGACCCTCTCTTCCCTTCTGTGGCTCCTACAAAAACCAGTGCAGCGAGCCCAGGCTGCCTCGCACGCCACGGATGCCCGGCACAGGCCACATGTCCTCATCCAAGCTCCTGGGGCAAGAAGGCTCTTGCAGTATTTCGCTTTCTGGTTGAGCATCCCCAGCCTGAAATCCAAAGTGCTCCGAAGAGCATTTCCTGCGAGTGTCATATGAGGGAGAGCTCGGAATGGTTCAGGTTTCAGAGCATTTTGGAGTAGGGACGCTCAGCCTGAATTTGAACGTCTTTTCAAGGAGGCCACACACTGAAGCCCCCGATGTCCGCCCCACACAATCCCAGCACACCCTCTGAAGTCCCCAGCAACAAGATATTTGTTCTTCAAAAAAAAAAAAATAAAAGGTAAATAAATCAATAAATAAATAACCCCAAGTCACATAAACTCACACGCAACCACTGAAGGGGGTTGTGGACACCTGCACAGACTGGATGAAATGGAACTGTCACATCTTTACCAGGGTAATTTCAAGTCATTCCTCAAAACACACACCTGTTTTACTGAGCTGCATTTTAAGGTGAACACACACAAATCATTTCGGGGAAACAAATGTCACTTTGGGCTGTGTGTGGTTTCTTGACTCCTGGGAATAACTCAGCGTTCACACCCTCACTTCTGGATAAGGGAGAAGATGCAAAGAAATCTGTTAAAACAAAGACATGGAAACAAGTTTAAGAAGGGTTTGAAAGGTTCCTCCTGTCCCCCTGGAGGGGAGAGGAGGACGCCTGGAAGGCTTACGGGGGACAGGAGCACAGCCTCCTCGGTGTGCCATGGACGTCGCCTCGCTGAGGGGAGAGGACGATGCCTGGAAGGCTCACGGGGGTGGGAGCACAGCCTCCTCAGTGCTTTCTACACTCAGCAGCTTCAGAGATTCCCGTAGAAGCAGAACGCGTGAGAACCGAGACCGGAACACACCCCAAAGAAAGGGGATGAGGGGTCAACAAAAGCATTCGCTCATTACCAAGGAGCACGGGCATGACGCCGCTTCAAAGAACGTGTGAAAAAGTCACTCACGGGTGTTTCAGAAAATAAGGGTAGCGTGAGATTGCTCGATCAGTTCAAACAGGCTGCCATCCCCCAGGCCATGAAGCCCCTGAGATGAGCCTCTCACAGTGAACAGAAGTCACTCGCACCTCTGCCAGAGAAAGTCCTACAAGCCGACACGTGACCTCACGAAACCTGGCCTACAGCCCGTCGACCACAGTGAGTCTGACACGGTACATCCCTCCAGATGGTTAAGGACCCCAGCCTTCTCGACACCAGGGATGGGTATCGCGGAAGACAATTTTTCTGAGGGGTGGTTTTGAAATGCAACTGTTCCACCTCAGGTCAGGCATTGGATCCTCATAAGGAGCACCTCCGAGATCCCTTCACATGCCGTTTACAATAGGGTCCCAGCGCCTAGGAGAATCTAAATGCTGCCGCTGATCCAAGAGGAGGCAGAGCTCAGGCGGTCATGCTCACTTCGCCCGCCACTCACCTCCGGCTATGACCCCGGTCCCTAACAGACCATGGACCAGCACCAGTCTGCAGTCCAGGACTAAGCCCTACTGGCCAGCACACACACACCAGCCCAGGTGGAGACACTACTCGTGACCCTGGCTGGGCAGGAAGGAAGCCTGAGGGCCATTTCCTGACCAGGATGCCACACCCCCGACCCAAATACAGAGGTTCCCCATAAAAACCCACTGTACACTCACCAGAAAACAGAGCCACACCTGGGCAACACAACGAGACCCCCCATCCCTGCAACAAAGAAAAGAAAATTAGCCAGGCATGCTGGTGCGTGCCCCAGGTCCCAGCTGCTCGGGTGACTGAGGGGGGAGGATCGCCTGAGCCAGGGATCACGCCACCGCATGCCAGCCTGGGTGACAGAGCAAGACCCTGTCTCGGAAAATATAAATAAACTAAAAACCAACAGAAACTGGGTGCATGTAGGGTGGAAGAAACGCCGCAGGAGACTAGCGAACGGCACCACAGGGTTTCTATCAGGAAGAACAGCACGTCTCCCAACCAAGTGCTCACGCCCTCATGAGACCCTGTGCTTGGGAAGCACCAGCGAGGCCACGTGGCTGGCCTCTTCCTGCTTTAAATCAAGTGGAGCCAGACGCTGTGATGACACACAGGGACTATGACAAACCCTGGAGGTTCTAACTGAGAAAACAATGACATGTGTGAGTTCCTATGACAACGTCTCAAAACAATGGAAGGAGGGTACCGTTTGCAGATAAGACAACTTCTGAAGTCTATTCAAGTGTTACCTCTTGGGAAAATAGGGAAGACTCATTTTCTCCATAGACAGCGCACACACAGCACTTTGCCACACATAATACAAGGCGGTTTATGGCAGTGGCCGCATATTTTCACGTGTATCACCTTTTGGGCATCTTCTAGGTTTGCTAGAGCTGGCGGCTACTTTTATTCCCCACAAAACACACAGAAATGCATGAGCATTATCTCCTCTCATGGAGCATCTACACTAACAGGAAGAAGAATGTCGTGCTCCAAGTGTACCTGCAAACACGGTTTTCTTCTGAAAACCCAAGTGCATGCAAAGCAAACACGGCATATCACTAAAGCGCACAGGAGAGCAGAGCACCTCTTAGTAGAAAGCATGTAAAGGATAGCTAGTTGGGAGCATTATTTTAAAACGTTTCTATGGAATGAGTTATCCCAGGGAGCCCGTTTGGTACCTGCATTCAAAGGCAAGTCATTATTCGACATCCAACCTTTAACAGAAGGTTCACAGTAAGATCCCCGGAAACGGCATTCCCCTGGTGACTTTTCAATGCTCAGATTGCAGTATCGATACAGCTTGGTAAGCAGTCAGGAGAGGGGCGGCTCAGAGGCTGAAAGCACACAGGTCAGGGCCCTCCTGGGTCCGACAGCCTCACCTGGGCCTCGCTTTCTGCACTGCCCAGGGCTGCTCATGAGATGGTGCCGAAACGGATGTGTGCACGCCAAACAGCTCTCAGCAGGGGCTCAACAGCCAGAAGCCGTTCCACCACACCGTCATCCCCCTTCTAACCAGAGAACACCCGATACAGAAACAGGAGAAACAGGTATTAAATGAGTTGGCAAAGCCAAAATCCACCCGGATCTACCACTCCAAAACAAACATACACCACACTGCCCAATATTGATGGGAGCCAAAAACATGGAAGTCCTGAGAGCCCACACTGACCACAGCCAGACACCACTTCTGCAAGAACCAAGCACGCGCCTAGAGATCGCCCGTGATGACCCAGGAGAGCAGCTTGGAGCAGAGACAAACGTGAAGGAGAGGCACAGGGGCCAGGGTGCTGGGTGTGCCCGTCTGTGTGACCTCACTGAGATTGCTGACCTCTGGCCCTTGGTGTCCGTCCTGTGGAGGAGGTAGCCCCCAAATCCCTGCCTCCCTTCAGCGCTCACTGAGGCTGCCCTGAAGCCTCCCCAGGGCTGAGACCGCTTCGAAATCCTGTCAACTGCACACCCACATAAGCACACAAATAAACAAAGTGTCAAGTACGCAGACAGGAAAAGAAAAGTAGGCCAATCCTCCCCTATCCAACAGGCATTGAAAAAGGAACAGGAAAATTGTGGTAGTCTTGAAACCACCACCAGCTATCACGTCCTGTTGAGATGTTTTAGCCAATCAGGAACATCTCTTTACCAAGCACCTGTGTGTTTAGGAAGTCCGTTGACAGATTCCAAACAACCTCGGAGCCTGCGACCTGACCCCCATTCTACGTGCATCACCTCTCCGGCGGAACAAGCCCTGGACACCATTCAGATGGCGAGGAACAGGAGCAAGGGTAGCTTTCCCTCACCACCACCAAACAAGCTCGACCCCGAGGAGCCCGGAGAACAGCGACGTTTGCTTAGACGCTTTCCCACTGACCTTGTCAGAGCGAACGTTCCCATCCCACGCCACCCAGTGTTTGACTCTCCCTGGGATGCCAGCAGCCGCCAACCCTCACAACTCACAAGCTGGAAACAGAGGCCAAGCTGACAGGAGGGAGGCCTCTCTCCATCCCCTACTGAATTCGCTCAGGACACGGAGGTTCCCAAACACACACGGCCCCGGGTATTCCACACCTGGAGAACATTCTAACAACAGACGCTGCAAAGACGTTCCCCTAAAGAGAAACTCAGTTTCTAACTTCCCTTAGGGAAAAATAGGAGGCCCAGAACTTTCCAGAAAATCAAGCCTGGGAGGAAGCCCCTCACCTCTGGCACTTCCTAAACCTGCCTTCCCGCAGGTGCTCAGGGATGTCCCCGCGCCAGCCCCGTCCACCCAGGACGGCAGCAGGGCTCAGGCAGCCAGCACCTGGGCAGCAGGCGAAGCAACCCCAGGGTGAAAACGTCATCCCAGGCACCACTTCCCGGAGCCCCTCAGCAAGAAAAACAGAGGCGGGACCAGAACCGAGGGCTGACTCGAGGCTGGGGAGCCACAGACCCGCACAGTTCAATCATCGGACACGCTCTGCTGTGGACAGAGGAGCCCAGCCCAGGGAGAGGCCAGCACAGAGATCCTCGTGCCGGCTCCACGGGCCAGCGTCCCCCAGGGCTGCAAGTTTGCGATCACAGCTTCAGAATCGGGTTCCAGAATCTTCCGGAATCAAAGACACACCCAACTGTAAAGCTGCCAGGACAGCAGGGCCCAGGAGCAGGCTCAGGGGAGGAGCAGGTAGAAACCCCACACACAGCACACACGTGTGCATGCTTACTCCACACATGCCACCCCTTCACCCGATACTATACACGCAAACGCCTCTATGCACTCCATACACACCCTCAAATACACTCACCAAATGTGATGCGTGTACACACTCCACACACCCTCCAACATACACGGCACACGCATGAACACGCTCACTCCACACACACCTGCTAAATACACTCACCACACACGCACAAACGTGACACACGTGCACACCCATTCCAGACCTCACGCCCCTCACCAAGTACACAGGTGCACACATCCCCAAGTCCAGCACCTGCAGACTCCACAAGCTTTGGTTTCCCCTACTGTTTCTCTCATCACATGAGATCCACACACACACGTGTCATTTACTGACATCTAACACCCGGGGAGGCCCTTAGACAGAACTGCAGTCACAAGTCGGCTTCATTCAGGCATTCATCACCAGCCCCTGGAAGCCACCTCTCCTGTCCCCACGGGGAGGGGGGGCCGAGACCGCAGGCGTCGCTGGGCTTACAGATCCCCAGGCTGGCAACCCAGCGAAATCAGGAGGGCTCGGCCACGGCCCTGGAGGGAGACGGGTACTGGCTCAGGTATGCGGCACACGGGTCCTCATTTCCATGCGGCGTCACCTACGACAGCGTCGGGTGAAAGCCAGTGGGGCTTGGCATTCCTGGGATAGACGGTCCTGGAATTACAAGGGAAGCTTTTTTACTTCTCCCCTCTGAACACATGAGGTCCATGGTCCCCGCTCACATCTAACCCTGGGAATCGGAATCGGTGACTCCTTGTCCACCTGAGGACCACCCAAGAGGATCCACACACCTGCTGCAACAGCAGCACCGCACCTGGTCCGCAGGGGAGCAAAGCAAATCCCACCTTTTGACGAAAACTGGATTACCCCGACACTGGCAGCCTGCAGTGTGTATATATCGTCAGGCCCCCACATCTGCGGCGCCACCTGCAAGAGGAACACAAACCCTTAGTCCCGGGTTCTCACGATGGCCTGTGAGGTGGATGCTGGCACCTTCTCTTCTCCCAGTGGAGAGGAGAGAAGGCCAGGGCCAGGGCCAGAGCTGGCGTGTCAGGAGGGTCAGGGTTCAAAAACCCCATCATCCGCCTCACAAAGCAGCCCTGACCGTTCAAGTGACTTCTATCATCAGCCTGAAAATGGACCACAGTTACCAGTAATTCTGAGTGCTGTTCCTTCTGACGTCAGACATTTCGCTAGAAAGATTTTGCCAAATCGGCTTTCAAAATCCTATGCTATGAAATGTCTAATGAAAATCTGAGCTGTGAAATAAAGCACACATTTCAATGAATCCCAAAATGACTATCACAAAGGAAGCTGTAACTTGAAGTGAAAAATATCCTCTAAATGACATCAGCCAGAATTACCTGCCATCATTACTGATCCCATATGATTAATGAATTCTACAGCATCATCTCAGATATGAACTTAAAACCATGAGCTGAATGCACATGTTAGCACAACCAAAGTTCTGCTTTCATAAGCAGCACAGGCGTCTCTGGAGAGGATTTTAATTGGGACTACAATGCGCACGGTGGTGGTAAGAGGTTTCATGCCGGCTGTTCTCCAAGGTGCAACACAGAAACACCACTAACCTCGAAGACACCTTTGTAACGAGATGATGAGAGACGATGTGGACAGAATACTGGAAATATTTGAAAAGGAGAAACAATGCAAGGAAAGAATCTTATCAGTTACCCTTTAACACGCTTAGAAAAAACCGATTTCTCTTTTGGGATGATTAAAGAAGAAAATGACATTTCTGAATTTTTTTTTTTTTTTTTACATTTTTCTTTCTGAGACAGGGTCTTGGCTCTGTCACCAAGACTGGAGTACAGTGGAGCAATCACAGCTCACCGTAGCCTTAAGTGTTCTTCCCACCTCGGACTCCAGAGTAGCAGGGACCACAGGCACGCACCACCATACTCAGCTAATTTTTCTGTTGTGAGAGAGGTGGGGTGTCTTGCTCTGTTGTCCAGGCTGCTCTTGAACTCCTTGGCCTCACAAAGGGCTGCGATTACATTACGGGCATAAGCCAGCGTGCCCAACCAACCTTTTTCTTAATTCTATAACAATTACGCCGCATTCAGAGGAAGGATAACTATTAGTGAGAAGAAACTTGGCGAAGCAATATGTTGATACGAAAACAAAATGGTAACAATTCCTCATTGTGACATTTGAGTTTGAAACTGTTAACATACCAAGCAAAAATGATAGCTCAAATCAGGTTTTACAAAGAAGTCCAATAGATGATGATTCCAATTGTATGTTTGTTTCTAGATCTGAGAAAGTCAGTCATAGCCAACTTCTACAGTTTTGTTGCCATAGACCCAAGATTAAATCACAATGTGCGGGCGAACGTGCCCCAGGGTGCGGCAGGGAACCCCACGCCCACCAAGCACGCATATGCAGAAATATTTTGCCCAAATCTATTTTCCAACATAGAATTAAAGAGGTCCCATATATACTTTTCTCTCTCCCCACCAAGTATGTGAGGTCAAGTTTATCCTAGTATTCGATAAAAAGGCTCACGTGAAAAAGGGAACAGCAACGCTCAGGCGACCCCCGCAGGCCCCGGCAGATGCTCTATAGCAGAAGGGACGCGGCACAGGCAGGGCTGTGGGTGCACCTGCACCCTCGCTAACCTCATGGTGCAAGCACCCGAGGCTCTACAGATTCCACTCCCAGAGTTAGTGGGAAACTCCATCCTAGCACCGGGATGCTCTCCGTTGCTAGATGTACCTGCTTTAAGATATGCATGAACTGTCCTTACTCTACACACGAGACTCACTAGGAGATACTTTCAGATTTATCGGAAAATAGACATTCCAGCAAATGCATTTCTGTAAGATTCTCTACCTCTTTTCACTGGGTGGGGGGTGGGGGAGGGGGGAGGGGGAAAAGGTAACTTGCCTCCAAGGGTTGGAGACAAAGCCGTTACTGCAAGACAAGAGTGCTGCGCACCCCGGGAACCGCTGCGCCACGAGGCACGAGGCACGAGGCACGAGGCACGAGGCACGGCCGTGCACACCGGACGCAGGAGTAGCACACGAGGCTAGCACAGGTTGACGCCAGCCCTCTCCAGAAGCAGGCCTGTCCCTTCCTCCTCCCCCTCAGCCCCCAGCTCCCTCCAGACCTCAGTGGCTGCTGACAGGGCAGAGGCCACAACTAGAGGAGGCTCTCAACTCCACCAGGGACAGGAGCCCCGGACGCTGGGGACTCCACTGCTGCCCTCCGCGCCCACCTCCCTCTGCTCCGCCTTTCTCAGGAGCAAGGCGTGGCCACTTTGACCCTCTCTTCCCTTCTGTGGCTCCTACAAAAACCAGTGCAGCGAGCCCAGGCTGCCTCGCACGCCACGGATGCCCGGCACAGGCCACATGTCCTCATCCAAGCTCCTGGGGCAAGAAGGCTCTTGCAGTATTTCGCTTTCTGGTTGAGCATCCCTAGCCTGAAATCCAAAGTGCTCTGAAGAGCATTTCCTGCGAGTGTCATATGAGGGAGAGCTCGGAATGGTTCAGGTTTCAGAGCATTTTGGAGTAGGGACGCTCAGCCTGAATTTGAACGTCTTTTCAAGGAGGCCACACACTGAAGCCCCCGATGTCCGCCCCACACAATCCCAGCACACCCTCTGAAGTCCCCAGCAACAAGATATTTGTTCTTCAAAAAAAAAAATAATAAAAGGTAAATACATCAATAAATAAATAACCCCAAGTCACATAAACTCACACGCAACCACTGAAGGGGGTTGTGGACACCTGCACAGACTGGATGAAATGGAACTGTCACATCTTTACCAGGGTAATTTCAAGTCATTCCTCAAAACACACACCTGTTTTACTGAGCTGCATTTTAAGGTGAACACACACAAATCATTTCGGGGAAACAAATGTCACTTTGGGCTGTGTGTGGTTTCTTGACTCCTGGGAATAACTCAGCGTTCACACCCTCACTTCTGGATAAGGGAGAAGATGCAAAGAAATCTGTTAAAACAAAGACATGGAAACAAGTTTAAGAAGGGTTTGAAAGGTTCCTCCTGTCCCCCTGGAGGGGAGAGGAGGACGCCTGGAAGGCTTACGGGGGACAGGAGCACAGCCTCCTCGGTGTGCCATGGACGTCGCCTCGCTGAGGGGAGAGGACGATGCCTGGAAGGCTCACGGGGGTGGGAGCACAGCCTCCTCAGTGCTTTCTACACTCAGCAGCTTCAGAGATTCCCGTAGAAGCAGAACGCGTGAGAACCGAGACCGGAACACACCCCAAAGAAAGGGGATGAGGGGTCAACAAAAGCATTCGCTCATTACCAAGGAGCACGGGCATGACGCCGCTTCAAAGAACGTGTGAAAAAGTCACTCACGGGTGTTTCAGAAAATAAGGGTAGCGTGAGATTGCTCGATCAGTTCAAACAGGCTGCCATCCCCCAGGCCATGAAGCCCCTGAGATGAGCCTCTCTCAGTGAACAGAAGTCACTCGCACCTCTGCCAGAGAAAGTCCTACAAGCCGACACGTGACCTCACGAAACCTGGCCTACAGCCCGTCGACCACAGTGAGTCTGACACGGTACATCCCTCCAGATGGTTAAGGACCCCAGCCTTCTCGACACCAGGGATGGGTATCGCGGAAGACAATTTTTCTGAGGGGTGGTTTTGAAATGCAACTGTTCCACCTCAGGTCAGGCATTGGATCCTCATAAGGAGCACCTCCGAGATCCCTTCACATGCCGTTTACAATAGGGTCCCAGCGCCTAGGAGAATCTAAATGCTGCCGCTGATCCAAGAGGAGGCAGAGCTCAGGCGGTCATGCTCACTTCGCCTGCCACCCACCTCCGGCTATGACCCCGCGGTCCCTAACAGACCATGGACCAGCACCAGTCTGCAGTCCAGGACTAAGCCCTACTGGCCAGCACACACACACCAGCCCAGGTGGAGACACTACTCGTGACCCTGGCTGGGCAGGAAGGAAGCCTGAGGGCCATTTCCTGACCAGGATGCCACACCCCCGACCCAAATACAGAGATGCCCCATAAAAACCCACTGTACACTCACCAGAAAACAGAGCCACACCTGGGCAACACAACAAGACCCCCCCATCCCTGCAACAAAGAAAAGAAAATTAGCCAGGCATGCTGGTGCGCGACCAAGGTCCCAGCTGCTCGGGTGACTGAGGGGGGAGGATCGCCTGAGCCAGGGATCACGCCACCGCATGCCAGCCTGGGTGACAGAGCATGACCCTGTCTCGGTAAATATAAACAAACTCAAAACCAACAGAAACTGGGTGCATGTAGGGTGGAAGAAACGCCGCAGGAGACTAGAGAACGGCACCACAGGGTTTCTATCAGGAAGAACAGCACGTCTCCCAACCAAGTGCTCACGCCCTCATGAGACCCTGTGCTTGGGAAGCACCAGCGAGGCCACGTGGCTGGCCTCTTCCTGCTTTAAATCAAGTGGAACCAGACGCTGTGATGACACACAGGGACTATGACAAACCCTGGAGGTTCTAACTGAGAAAACAATGACATGTGTGAGTTCCTATGACAACGTCTCAAAACAATGGAAGGAGGGTACCGTTTGCAGATAAGACAACTTCTGAAGTCTATTCAAGTGTTACCTCTTGGGAAAATAGGGAAGACTCATTTTCTCCATAGACAGCGCACACACAGCACTTTGCCACACATAATACAAGGCGGTTTATGGCAGTGGCCGCATATTTTCACGTGTATCACCTTTTGGGCATCTTCTAGGTTTGCTAGAGCCGGCGGCTACTTTTATTCCCCACAAAACACACAGAAATGCATGAGCATTATCTCCTCTCATGGAGCATCTACACTAACAGGAAGAAGAATGTCGTGCTCCAAGTGTACCTGCAAACACGGTTTTCTTCTGAAAACCCAAGTGCATGCAAAGCAAACACGGCATATCACTAAAGCGCACAGGAGAGCAGAGCACCTCTTAGTAGAAAGCATGTAAAGGATAGCTAGTTGGGAGCATTATTTTAAAACGTTTCTATGGAATGAGTTATCCCAGGGAGCCCGTTTGGTACCTGCATTCAAAGGCAAGTCATTATTCGACATCCAACCTTTAACAGAAGGTTCACAGTAAGATCCCCGGAAACGGCATTCCCCTGGTGACTTTTCAATGCTCAGATTGCAGTATCGATACAGCTTGGTAAGCAGTCAGGAGAGGGGCGGCTCAGAGGCTGAAAGCACACAGGTCAGGGCCCTCCTGGGTCCGACAGCCTCACCTGGGCCTCGCTTTCTGCACTGCCCAGGGCTGCTCATGAGATGGTGCCGAAACGGATGTGTGCACGCCAAACAGCTCTCAGCAGGGGCTCAACAGCCAGAAGCCGTTCCACCACACCGTCATCCCCCTTCTAACCAGAGAACACCCGATACAGAAACAGGAGAAACAGGTATTAAATGAGTTGGCAAAGCCAAAATCCACCCGGATCTACCACTCCAAAACAAACATACACCACACTGCCCAATATTGATGGGAGCCAAAAACATGGAAGTCCTGAGAGCCCACACTGACCACAGCCAGACACCACTTCTGCAAGAACCAAGCACGCGCCTAGAGATCGCCCGTGATGACCCAGGAGAGCAGCTTGGAGCAGAGACAAACGTGAAGGAGAGGCACAGGGGCCAGGGTGCTGGGTGTGCCCGTCTGTGTGACCTCACTGAGATTGCTGACCTCTGGCCCTTGGTGTCCGTCCTGTGGAGGAGGTAGCCCCCAAATCCCTGCCTCCCTTCAGCGCTCACTGAGGCTGCCCTGAAGCCTCCCCAGGGCTGAGACCGCTTCGAAATCCTGTCAACTGCACACCCACATAAGCACACAAATAAACAAAGTGTCAAGTACGCAGACAGGAAAAGAAAAGTAGGCCAATCCTCCCCTATCCAACAGGCATTGAAAAAGGAACAGGAAAATTGTGGTAGTCTTGAAACCACCACCAGCTATCACGTCCTGTTGAGATGTTTTAGCCAATCAGGAACATCTCTTTACCAAGCACCTGTGTGTTTAGGAAGTCCGTTGACAGATTCCAAACAACCTCGGAGCCTGCGACCTGACCCCCATTCTACGTGCATCACCTCTCCGGCGGAACAAGCCCTGGACACCATTCAGATGGCGAGGAACAGGAGCAAGGGTAGCGTTCCCTCACCACCACCAAACAAGCTCGACCCCGAGGAGCCCGGAGAACAGCGACGTTTGCTTAGACGCTTTCCCACTGACCTTGTCAGAGCGAACGTTCCCATCCCACGCCACCCAGTGTTTGACTCTCCCTGGGATGCCAGCAGCCGCCAACCCTCACAACTCACAAGCTGGAAACAGAGGCCAAGCTGACAGGAGGGAGGCCTCTCTCCATCCCCTACTGAATTCGCTCAGGACACGGAGGTTCCCAAACACACACGGCCCCGGGTATTCCACACCTGGAGAACATTCTAACAACAGACGCTGCAAAGACGTTCCCCTAAAGAGAAACTCAGTTTCTAACTTCCCTTAGGGAAAAATAGGAGGCCCAGAACTTTCCAGAAAATCAAGCCTGGGAGGAAGCCCCTCACCTCTGGCACTTCCTAAACCTGCCTTCCCGCAGGTGCTCAGGGATGTCCCCGCGCCAGCCCCGTCCACCCAGGACGGCAGCAGGGCTCAGGCAGCCAGCACCTGGGCAGCAGGCGAAGCAACCCCAGGGTGAAAACGTCATCCCAGGCACCACTTCCCGGAGCCCCTCAGCAAGAAAAACAGAGGCGGGACCAGAACCGAGGGCTGACTCGAGGCTGGGGAGCCACAGACCCGCACAGTTCAATCATCGGACACGCTCTGCTGTGGACAGAGGAGCCCAGCCCAGGGAGAGGCCAGCACAGAGATCCTCGTGCCGGCTCCACGGGCCAGCGTCCCCCAGGGCTGCAAGTTTGCGATCACAGCTTCAGAATCGGGTTCCAGAATCTTCCGGAATCAAAGACACACCCAACTGTAAAGCTGCCAGGACAGCAGGGCCCAGGAGCAGGCTCAGGGGAGGAGCAGGTAGAAACCCCACACACAGCACACACGTGTGCATGCTTACTCCACACATGCCACCCCTTCACCCGATACTATACACGCAAACGCCTCTATGCACTCCATACACACCCTCAAATACACTCACCAAATGTGATGCGTGTACACACTCCACACACCCTCCAACATACACGGCACACGCATGAACACGCTCACTCCACACACACCTGCTAAATACACTCACCACACACGCACAAACGTGACACACGTGCACACCCATTCCAGACCTCACGCCCCTCACCAAGTACACAGGTGCACACATCCCCAAGTCCAGCACCTGCAGACTCCACAAGCTTTGGTTTCCCCCACTGTTTCTCTCATCACATGAGATCCACACACACACGTGTCATTTACTGACATCTAACACCCGGGGAGGCCCTTAGACAGAACTGCAGTCACAAGTCGGCTTCATTCAGGCATTCATCACCAGCCCCCGGAAGCCACCTCTCCTGTCCCCACGGGGAGGGGGGGCCGAGACCGCAGGCGTCGCTGGGCTTACAGATCCCCAGGCTGGCAACCCAGCGAAATCAGGAGGGCTCGGCCACGGCCCTGGAGGGAGACGGGTACTGGCTCAGGTATGCGGCACACGGGTCCTCATTTCCATGCGGCGTCACCTACGACAGCGTCGGGTGAAAGCCAGTGGGGCTTGGCATTCCTGGGATAGACGGTCCTGGAATTACAAGGGAAGCTTTTTTACTTCTCCCCTCTGAACACATGAGGTCCATGGTCCCCGCTCACATCTAACCCTGGGAATCGGAATCGGTGACTCCTTGTCCACCTGAGGACCACCCAAGAGGATCCACACACCTGCTGCAACAGCAGCACCGCACCTGGTCCGCAGGGGAGCAAAGCAAATCCCACCTTTTGACGAAAACTGGATTACCCCGACACTGGCAGCCTGCAGTGTGTATATATCGTCAGGCCCCCACATCTGCGGCGCCACCTGCAAGAGGAACACAAACCCTTAGTCCCGGGTTCTCACGATGGCCTGTGAGGTGGATGCTGGCACCTTCTCTTCTCCCAGTGGAGAGGAGAGAAGGCCAGGGCCAGGGCCAGAGCTGGCGTGTCAGGAGGGTCAGGGTTCAAAAACCCCATCATCCGCCTCACAAAGCAGCCCTGACCGTTCAAGTGACTTCTATCATCAGCCTGAAAATGGACCACAGTTACCAGTAATTCTGAGTGCTGTTCCTTCTGACGTCAGACATTTCGCTAGAAAGATTTTGCCAAATCGGCTTTCAAAATCCTATGCTATGAAATGTCTAATGAAAATCTGAGCTGTGAAATAAAGCACACATTTCAATGAATCCCAAAATGACTATCACAAAGGAAGCTGTAACTTGAAGTGAAAAATATCCTCTAAATGACATCAGCCAGAATTACCTGCCATCATTACTGATCCCATATGATTAATGAATTCTACAGCATCATCTCAGATATGAACTTAAAACCATGAGCTGAATGCACATGTTAGCACAACCAAAGTTCTGCTTTCATAAGCAGCACAGGCGTCTCTGGAGAGGATTTTAATTGGGACTACAATGCGCACGGTGGTGGTAAGAGGTTTCATGCCGGCTGTTCTCCAAGGTGCAACACAGAAACACCACTAACCTCGAAGACACCTTTGTAACGAGATGATGAGAGACGATGTGGACAGAATACTGGAAATATTTGAAAAGGAGAAACAATGCAAGGAAAGAATCTTATCAGTTACCCTTTAACACGCTTAGAAAAAACCGATTTCTCTTTTGGGATGATTAAAGAAGAAAATGACATTTCTGGATTTTTTTTTTTTTTTTTTACATTTTTCTTTCTGAGACAGGGTCTTGGCTCTGTCACCAAGACTGGAGTACAGTGGAGCAATCACAGCTCACCGTAGCCTTAAGTGTTCTTCCCACCTCGGACTCCAGAGTAGCAGGGACCACAGGCACGCACCACCATACTCAGCTAATTTTTCTGTTGTGAGAGAGGTGGGGTGTCTTGCTCTGTTGTCCAGGCTGCTCTTGAACTCCTTGGCCTCACAAAGGGCTGCGATTACATTACGGGCATAAGCCAGCGTGCCCAACCAACCTTTTTCTTAATTCTATAACAATTACGCCGCATTCAGAGGAAGGATAACTATTAGTGAGAAGAAACTTGGCGAAGCAATATGTTGATACGAAAACAAAATGGTAACAATTCCTCATTGTGACATTTGAGTTTGAAACTGTTAACATACCAAGCAAAAATGATAGCTCAAATCAGGTTTTACAAAGAAGTCCAATAGATGATGATTCCAATTGTATGTTTGTTTCTAGATCTGAGAAAGTCAGTCATAGCCAACTTCTACAGTTTTGTTGCCATAGACCCAAGATTAAATCACAATGTGCGGGCGAACGTGCCCCAGGGTGCGGCAGGGAACCCCACGCCCACCAAGCACGCATATGCAGAAATATTTTGCCCAAATCTATTTTCCAACATAGAATTAAAGAGGTCCCATATATACTTTTCTCTCTCCCCACCAAGTATGTGAGGTCAAGTTTATCCTAGTATTCGATAAAAAGGCTCACGTGAAAAAGGGAACAGCAACGCTCAGGCGACCCCCGCAGGCCCCGGCAGATGCTCTATAGCAGAAGGGACGCGGCACAGGCAGGGCTGTGGGTGCACCTGCACCCTCGCTAACCTCATGGTGCAAGCACCCGAGGCTCTACAGATTCCACTCCCAGAGTTAGTGGGAAACTCCATCCTAGCACCGGGATGCTCTCCGTTGCTAGATGTACCTGCTTTAAGATATGCATGAACTGTCCTTACTCTACACACGAGACTCACTAGGAGATACTTTCAGATTTATCGGAAAATAGACATTCCAGCAAATGCATTTCTGTAAGATTCTCTACCTCTTTTCACTGGGTGGGGGGTGGGGGAGGGGGGAGGGGGAAAAGGTAACTTGCCTCCAAGGGTTGGAGACAAAGCCGTTACTGCAAGACAAGAGTGCTGCGCACCCCGGGAACCGCTGCGCCACGAGGCACGAGGCACGAGGCACGAGGCACGGCCGTGCACACCGGACGCAGGAGTAGCACACGAGGCTAGCACAGGTTGACGCCAGCCCTCTCCAGAAGCAGGCCTGTCCCTTCCTCCTCCCCCTCAGCCCCCAGCTCCCTCCAGACCTCAGTGGCTGCTGACAGGGCAGAGGCCACAACTAGAGGAGGCTCTCAACTCCACCAGGGACAGGAGCCCCGGACGCTGGGGACTCCACTGCTGCCCTCCGCGCCCACCTCCCTCTGCTCCGCCTTTCTCAGGAGCAAGGCGTGGCCACTTTGACCCTCTCTTCCCTTCTGTGGCTCCTACAAAAACCAGTGCAGCGAGCCCAGGCTGCCTCGCACGCCACGGATGCCCGGCACAGGCCACATGTCCTCATCCAAGCTCCTGGGGCAAGAAGGCTCTTGCAGTATTTCGCTTTCTGGTTGAGCATCCCTAGCCTGAAATCCAAAGTGCTCTGAAGAGCATTTCCTGCGAGTGTCATATGAGGGAGAGCTCGGAATGGTTCAGGTTTCAGAGCATTTTGGAGTAGGGACGCTCAGCCTGAATTTGAACGTCTTTTCAAGGAGGCCACACACTGAAGCCCCCGATGTCCGCCCCACACAATCCCAGCACACCCTCTGAAGTCCCCAGCAACAAGATATTTGTTCTTCAAAAAAAAAAATAATAAAAGGTAAATACATCAATAAATAAATAACCCCAAGTCACATAAACTCACACGCAACCACTGAAGGGGGTTGTGGACACCTGCACAGACTGGATGAAATGGAACTGTCACATCTTTACCAGGGTAATTTCAAGTCATTCCTCAAAACACACACCTGTTTTACTGAGCTGCATTTTAAGGTGAACACACACAAATCATTTCGGGGAAACAAATGTCACTTTGGGCTGTGTGTGGTTTCTTGACTCCTGGGAATAACTCAGCGTTCACACCCTCACTTCTGGATAAGGGAGAAGATGCAAAGAAATCTGTTAAAACAAAGACATGGAAACAAGTTTAAGAAGGGTTTGAAAGGTTCCTCCTGTCCCCCTGGAGGGGAGAGGAGGACGCCTGGAAGGCTTACGGGGGACAGGAGCACAGCCTCCTCGGTGTGCCATGGACGTCACCTCGCTGAGGGGAGAGGACGATGCCTGGAAGGCTCACGGGGGTGGGAGCACAGCCTCCTCAGTGCTTTCTACACTCAGCAGCTTCAGAGATTCCCGTAGAAGCAGAACGCGTGAGAACCGAGACCGGAACACACCCCAAAGAAAGGGGATGAGGGGTCAACAAAAGCATTCGCTCATTACCAAGGAGCACGGGCATGACGCCGCTTCAAAGAACGTGTGAAAAAGTCACTCACGGGTGTTTCAGAAAATAAGGGTAGCGTGAGATTGCTCGATCAGTTCAAACAGGCTGCCATCCCCCAGGCCATGAAGCCCCTGAGATGAGCCTCTCACAGTGAACAGAAGTCACTCGCACCTCTGCCAGAGAAAGTCCTACAAGCCGACACGTGACCTCACGAAACCTGGCCTACAGCCCGTCGACCACAGTGAGTCTGACACGGTACATCCCTCCAGATGGTTAAGGACCCCAGCCTTCTCGACACCAGGGATGGGTATCGCGGAAGACAATTTTTCTGAGGGGTGGTTTTGAAATGCAACTGTTCCACCTCAGGTCAGGCATTGGATCCTCATAAGGAGCACCTCCGAGATCCCTTCACATGCCGTTTACAATAGGGTCCCAGCGCCTAGGAGAATCTAAATGCTGCCGCTGATCCAAGAGGAGGCAGAGCTCAGGCGGTCATGCTCACTTCGCCCGCCACTCACCTCCGGCTATGACCCCGCGGTCCCTAACAGACCATGGACCAGCACCAGTCTGCAGTCCAGGACTAAGCCCTACTGGCCAGCACACACACACCAGCCCAGGTGGAGACACTACTCGTGACCCTGGCTGGGCAGGAAGGAAGCCTGAGGGCCATTTCCTGACCAGGATGCCACACCCCCGACCCAAATACAGAGGTTCCCCATAAAAACCCACTGTACACTCACCAGAAAACAGAGCCACACCTGGGCAACACAACGAGACCCCCCATCCCTGCAACAAAGAAAAGAAAATTAGCCAGGCATGCTGGTGCGTGCCCCAGGTCCCAGCTGCTCGGGTGACTGAGGGGGGAGGATCGCCTGAGCCAGGGATCACGCCACCGCATGCCAGCCTGGGTGACAGAGCAAGACCCTGTCTCGGAAAATATAAATAAACTAAAAACCAACAGAAACTGGGTGCATGTAGGGTGGAAGAAACGCCGCAGGAGACTAGCGAACGGCACCACAGGGTTTCTATCAGGAAGAACAGCACGTCTCCCAACCAAGTGCTCCCGCCCTCATGAGACCCTGTGCTTGGGAAGCACCAGCGAGGCCACGTGGCTGGCCTCTTCCTGCTTTAAATCAAGTGGAGCCAGACGCTGTGATGACACACAGGGACTATGACAAACCCTGGAGGTTCTAACTGAGAAAACAATGACATGTGTGAGTTCCTATGACAACGTCTCAAAACAATGGAAGGAGGGTACCGTTTGCAGATAAGACAACTTCTGAAGTCTATTCAAGTGTTACCTCTTGGGAAAATAGGGAAGACTCATTTTCTCCATAGACAGCGCACACACAGCACTTTGCCACACATAATACAAGGCGGTTTATGGCAGTGGCCGCATATTTTCACGTGTATCACCTTTTGGGCATCTTCTAGGTTTGCTAGAGCCGGCGGCTACTTTTATTCCCCACAAAACACACAGAAATGCATGAGCATTATCTCCTCTCATGGAGCATCTACACTAACAGGAAGAAGAATGTCGTGCTCCAAGTGTACCTGCAAACACGGTTTTCTTCTGAAAACCCAAGTGCATGCAAAGCAAACACGGCATATCACTAAAGCGCACAGGAGAGCAGAGCACCTCTTAGTAGAAAGCATGTAAAGGATAGCTAGTTGGGAGCATTATTTTAAAACGTTTCTATGGAATGAGTTATCCCAGGGAGCCCGTTTGGTACCTGCATTCAAAGGCAAGTCATTATTCGACATCCAACCTTTAACAGAAGGTTCACAGTAAGATCCCCGGAAACGGCATTCCCCTGGTGACTTTTCAATGCTCAGATTGCAGTATCGATACAGCTTGGTAAGCAGTCAGGAGAGGGGCGGCTCAGAGGCTGAAAGCACACAGGTCAGGGCCCTCCTGGGTCTGACAGCCTCACCTGGGCCTCGCTTTCTGCACTGCCCAGGGCTGCTCATGAGATGGTGCCGAAACGGATGTGTGCACGCCAAACAGCTCTCAGCAGGGGCTCAACAGCCAGAAGCCGTTCCACCACACCGTCATCCCCCTTCTAACCAGAGAACACCCGATACAGAAACAGGAGAAACAGGTATTAAATGAGTTGGCAAAGCCAAAATCCACCCGGATCTACCACTCCAAAACAAACATACACCACACTGCCCAATATTGATGGGAGCCAAAAACATGGAAGTCCTGAGAGCCCACACTGACCACAGCCAGACACCACTTCTGCAAGAACCAAGCACGCGCCTAGAGATCGCCCGTGATGACCCAGGAGAGCAGCTTGGAGCAGAGACAAACGTGAAGGAGAGGCACAGGGGCCAGGGTGCTGGGTGTGCCCGTCTGTGTGACCTCACTGAGATTGCTGACCTCTGGCCCTTGGTGTCCGTCCTGTGGAGGAGGTAGCCCCCAAATCCCTGCCTCCCTTCAGCGCTCACTGAGGCTGCCCTGAAGCCTCCCCAGGGCTGAGACCGCTTCGAAATCCTGTCAACTGCACACCCACATAAGCACACAAATAAACAAAGTGTCAAGTACGCAGACAGGAAAAGAAAAGTAGGCCAATCCTCCCCTATCCAACAGGCATTGAAAAAGGAACAGGAAAATTGTGGTAGTCTTGAAACCACCACCAGCTATCACGTCCTGTTGAGATGTTTTAGCCAATCAGGAACATCTCTTTACCAAGCACCTGTGTGTTTAGGAAGTCCGTTGACAGATTCCAAACAACCTCGGAGCCTGCGACCTGACCCCCATTCTACGCGCATCACCTCTCCGGCGGAACAAGCCCTGGACACCATTCAGATGGCGAGGAACAGGAGCAAGGGTAGCTTTCCCTCACCACCACCAAACAAGCTCGACCCCGAGGAGCCCGGAGAACAGCGACGTTTGCTTAGACGCTTTCCCACTGACCTTGTCAGAGCGAACGTTCCCATCCCACGCCACCCAGTGTTTGACTCTCCCTGGGATGCCAGCAGCCGCCAACCCTCACAACTCACAAGCTGGAAACAGAGGCCAAGCTGACAGGAGGGAGGCCTCTCTCCATCCCCTACTGAATTCGCTCAGGACACGGAGGTTCCCAAACACACACGGCCCCGGGTATTCCACACCTGGAGAACATTCTAACAACAGACGCTGCAAAGACGTTCCCCTAAAGAGAAACTCAGTTTCTAACTTCCCTTAGGGAAAAATAGGAGGCCCAGAACTTTCCAGAAAATCAAGCCTGGGAGGAAGCCCCTCACCTCTGGCACTTCCTAAACCTGCCTTCCCGCAGGTGCTCAGGGATGTCCCCGCGCCAGCCCCGTCCACCCAGGACGGCAGCAGGGCTCAGGCAGCCAGCACCTGGGCAGCAGGCGAAGCAACCCCAGGGTGAAAACGTCATCCCAGGCACCACTTCCCGGAGCCCCTCAGCAAGAAAAACAGAGGCGGGACCAGAACCGAGGGCTGACTCGAGGCTGGGGAGCCACAGACCCGCACAGTTCAATCATCGGACACGCTCTGCTGTGGACAGAGGAGCCCAGCCCAGGGAGAGGCCAGCACAGAGATCCTCGTGCCGGCTCCACGGGCCAGCGTCCCCCAGGGCTGCAAGTTTGCGATCACAGCTTCAGAATCGGGTTCCAGAATCTTCCGGAATCAAAGACACACCCAACTGTAAAGCTGCCAGGACAGCAGGGCCCAGGAGCAGGCTCAGGGGAGGAGCAGGTAGAAACCCCACACACAGCACACACGTGTGCATGCTTACTCCACACATGCCACCCCTTCACCCGATACTATACACGCAAACGCCTCTATGCACTCCATACACACCCTCAAATACACTCACCAAATGTGATGCGTGTACACACTCCACACACCCTCCAACATACACGGCACACGCATGAACACGCTCACTCCACACACACCTGCTAAATACACTCACCACACACGCACAAACGTGACACACGTGCACACCCATTCCAGACCTCACGCCCCTCACCAAGTACACAGGTGCACACATCCCCAAGTCCAGCACCTGCAGACTCCACAAGCTTTGGTTTCCCCTACTGTTTCTCTCATCACATGAGATCCACACACACACGTGTCATTTACTGACATCTAACACCCGGGGAGGCCCTTAGACAGAACTGCAGTCACAAGTCGGCTTCATTCAGGCATTCATCACCAGCCCCTGGAAGCCACCTCTCCTGTCCCCACGGGGAGGGGGGGCCGAGACCGCAGGCGTCGCTGGGCTTACAGATCCCCAGGCTGGCAACCCAGCGAAATCAGGAGGGCTCGGCCACGGCCCTGGAGGGAGACGGGTACTGGCTCAGGTATGCGGCACACGGGTCCTCATTTCCATGCGGCGTCACCTACGACAGCGTCGGGTGAAAGCCAGTGGGGCTTGGCATTCCTGGGATAGACGGTCCTGGAATTACAAGGGAAGCTTTTTTACTTCTCCCCTCTGAACACATGAGGTCCATGGTCCCCGCTCACATCTAACCCTGGGAATCGGAATCGGTGACTCCTTGTCCACCTGAGGACCACCCAAGAGGATCCACACACCTGCTGCAACAGCAGCACCGCACCTGGTCCGCAGGGGAGCAAAGCAAATCCCACCTTTTGACGAAAACTGGATTACCCCGACACTGGCAGCCTGCAGTGTGTATATATCGTCAGGCCCCCACATCTGCGGCGCCACCTGCAAGAGGAACACAAACCCTTAGTCCCGGGTTCTCACGATGGCCTGTGAGGTGGATGCTGGCACCTTCTCTTCTCCCAGTGGAGAGGAGAGAAGGCCAGGGCCAGGGCCAGAGCTGGCGTGTCAGGAGGGTCAGGGTTCAAAAACCCCATCATCCGCCTCACAAAGCAGCCCTGACCGTTCAAGTGACTTCTATCATCAGCCTGAAAATGGACCACAGTTACCAGTAATTCTGAGTGCTGTTCCTTCTGACGTCAGACATTTCGCTAGAAAGATTTTGCCAAATCGGCTTTCAAAATCCTATGCTATGAAATGTCTAATGAAAATCTGAGCTGTGAAATAAAGCACACATTTCAATGAATCCCAAAATGACTATCACAAAGGAAGCTGTAACTTGAAGTGAAAAATATCCTCTAAATGACATCAGCCAGAATTACCTGCCATCATTACTGATCCCATATGATTAATGAATTCTACAGCATCATCTCAGATATGAACTTAAAACCATGAGCTGAATGCACATGTTAGCACAACCAAAGTTCTGCTTTCATAAGCAGCACAGGCGTCTCTGGAGAGGATTTTAATTGGGACTACAATGCGCACGGTGGTGGTAAGAGGTTTCATGCCGGCTGTTCTCCAAGGTGCAACACAGAAACACCACTAACCTCGAAGACACCTTTGTAACGAGATGATGAGAGACGATGTGGACAGAATACTGGAAATATTTGAAAAGGAGAAACAATGCAAGGAAAGAATCTTATCAGTTACCCTTTAACACGCTTAGAAAAAACCGATTTCTCTTTTGGGATGATTAAAGAAGAAAATGACATTTCTGAATTTTTTTTTTTTTTTTTACATTTTTCTTTCTGAGACAGGGTCTTGGCTCTGTCACCAAGACTGGAGTACAGTGGAGCAATCACAGCTCACCGTAGCCTTAAGTGTTCTTCCCACCTCGGACTCCAGAGTAGCAGGGACCACAGGCACGCACCACCATACTCAGCTAATTTTTCTGTTGTGAGAGAGGTGGGGTGTCTTGCTCTGTTGTCCAGGCTGCTCTTGAACTCCTTGGCCTCACAAAGGGCTGCGATTACATTACGGGCATAAGCCAGCGTGCCCAACCAACCTTTTTCTTAATTCTATAACAATTACGCCGCATTCAGAGGAAGGATAACTATTAGTGAGAAGAAACTTGGCGAAGCAATATGTTGATACGAAAACAAAATGGTAACAATTCCTCATTGTGACATTTGAGTTTGAAACTGTTAACATACCAAGCAAAAATGATAGCTCAAATCAGGTTTTACAAAGAAGTCCAATAGATGATGATTCCAATTGTATGTTTGTTTCTAGATCTGAGAAAGTCAGTCATAGCCAACTTCTACAGTTTTGTTGCCATAGACCCAAGATTAAATCACAATGTGCGGGCGAACGTGCCCCAGGGTGCGGCAGGGAACCCCACGCCCACCAAGCACGCATATGCAGAAATATTTTGCCCAAATCTATTTTCCAACATAGAATTAAAGAGGTCCCATATATACTTTTCTCTCTCCCCACCAAGTATGTGAGGTCAAGTTTATCCTAGTATTCGATAAAAAGGCTCACGTGAAAAAGGGAACAGCAACGCTCAGGCGACCCCCGCAGGCCCCGGCAGATGCTCTATAGCAGAAGGGACGCGGCACAGGCAGGGCTGTGGGTGCACCTGCACCCTCGCTAACCTCATGGTGCAAGCACCCGAGGCTCTACAGATTCCACTCCCAGAGTTAGTGGGAAACTCCATCCTAGCACCGGGATGCTCTCCGTTGCTAGATGTACCTGCTTTAAGATATGCATGAACTGTCCTTACTCTACACACGAGACTCACTAGGAGATACTTTCAGATTTATCGGAAAATAGACATTCCAGCAAATGCATTTCTGTAAGATTCTCTACCTCTTTTCACTGGGTGGGGGGTGGGGGAGGGGGGAGGGGGAAAAGGTAACTTGCCTCCAAGGGTTGGAGACAAAGCCGTTACTGCAAGACAAGAGTGCTGCGCACCCCGGGAACCGCTGCGCCACGAGGCACGAGGCACGAGGCACGAGGCACGAGGCACGAGGCACGAGGCACGAGGCACGAGGCACGAGGCACGGCCGTGCACACCGGACGCAGGAGTAGCACACGAGGCTAGCACAGGTTGACGCCAGCCCTCTCCAGAAGCAGGCCTGTCCCTTCCTCCTCCCCCTCAGCCCCCAGCTCCCTCCAGACCTCAGTGGCTGCTGACAGGGCAGAGGCCACAACTAGAGGAGGCTCTCAACTCCACCAGGGACAGGAGCCCCGGACGCTGGGGACTCCACTGCTGCCCTCCGCGCCCACCTCCCTCTGCTCCGCCTTTCTCAGGAGCGAGGCGTGGCCACTTTGACCCTCTCTTCCCTTCTGTGGCTCCTACAAAAACCAGTGCAGCGAGCCCAGGCTGCCTCGCACGCCACGGATGCCCGGCACAGGCCACATGTCCTCATCCAAGCTCCTGGGGCAAGAAGGCTCTTGCAGTATTTCGCTTTCTGGTTGAGCATCCCCAGCCTGAAATCCAAAGTGCTCCGAAGAGCATTTCCTGCGAGTGTCATATGAGGGAGAGCTCGGAATGGTTCAGGTTTCAGAGCATTTTGGAGTAGGGACGCTCAGCCTGAATTTGAACGTCTTTTCAAGGAGGCCACACACTGAAGCCCCCGATGTCCGCCCCACACAATCCCAGCACACCCTCTGAAGTCCCCAGCAACAAGATATTTGTTCTTCAAAAAAAAAAAAATAAAAGGTAAATAAATCAATAAATAAATAACCCCAAGTCACATAAACTCACACGCAACCACTGAAGGGGGTTGTGGACACCTGCACAGACTGGATGAAATGGAACTGTCACATCTTTACCAGGGTAATTTCAAGTCATTCCTCAAAACACACACCTGTTTTACTGAGCTGCATTTTAAGGTGAACACACACAAATCATTTCGGGGAAACAAATGTCACTTTGGGCTGTGTGTGGTTTCTTGACTCCTGGGAATAACTCAGCGTTCACACCCTCACTTCTGGATAAGGGAGAAGATGCAAAGAAATCTGTTAAAACAAAGACATGGAAACAAGTTTAAGAAGGGTTTGAAAGGTTCCTCCTGTCCCCCTGGAGGGGAGAGGAGGACGCCTGGAAGGCTTACGGGGGACAGGAGCACAGCCTCCTCGGTGTGCCATGGACGTCGCCTCGCTGAGGGGAGAGGACGATGCCTGGAAGGCTCACGGGGGTGGGAGCACAGCCTCCTCAGTGCTTTCTACACTCAGCAGCTTCAGAGATTCCCGTAGAAGCAGAACGCGTGAGAACCGAGACCGGAACACACCCCAAAGAAAGGGGATGAGGGGTCAACAAAAGCATTCGCTCATTACCAAGGAGCACGGGCATGACGCCGCTTCAAAGAACGTGTGAAAAAGTCACTCACGGGTGTTTCAGAAAATAAGGGTAGCGTGAGATTGCTCGATCAGTTCAAACAGGCTGCCATCCCCCAGGCCATGAAGCCCCTGAGATGAGCCTCTCACAGTGAACAGAAGTCACTCGCACCTCTGCCAGAGAAAGTCCTACAAGCCGACACGTGACCTCACGAAACCTGGCCTACAGCCCGTCGACCACAGTGAGTCTGACACGGTACATCCCTCCAGATGGTTAAGGACCCCAGCCTTCTCGACACCAGGGATGGGTATCGCGGAAGACAATTTTTCTGAGGGGTGGTTTTGAAATGCAACTGTTCCACCTCAGGTCAGGCATTGGATCCTCATAAGGAGCACCTCCGAGATCCCTTCACATGCCGTTTACAATAGGGTCCCAGCGCCTAGGAGAATCTAAATGCTGCCGCTGATCCAAGAGGAGGCAGAGCTCAGGCGGTCATGCTCACTTCGCCCGCCACTCACCTCCGGCTATGACCCCGGTCCCTAACAGACCATGGACCAGCACCAGTCTGCAGTCCAGGACTAAGCCCTACTGGCCAGCACACACACACCAGCCCAGGTGGAGACACTACTCGTGACCCTGGCTGGGCAGGAAGGAAGCCTGAGGGCCATTTCCTGACCAGGATGCCACACCCCCGACCCAAATACAGAGGTTCCCCATAAAAACCCACTGTACACTCACCAGAAAACAGAGCCACACCTGGGCAACACAACGAGACCCCCCATCCCTGCAACAAAGAAAAGAAAATTAGCCAGGCATGCTGGTGCGTGCCCCAGGTCCCAGCTGCTCGGGTGACTGAGGGGGGAGGATCGCCTGAGCCAGGGATCACGCCACCGCATGCCAGCCTGGGTGACAGAGCAAGACCCTGTCTCGGAAAATATAAATAAACTAAAAACCAACAGAAACTGGGTGCATGTAGGGTGGAAGAAACGCCGCAGGAGACTAGCGAACGGCACCACAGGGTTTCTATCAGGAAGAACAGCACGTCTCCCAACCAAGTGCTCACGCCCTCATGAGACCCTGTGCTTGGGAAGCACCAGCGAGGCCACGTGGCTGGCCTCTTCCTGCTTTAAATCAAGTGGAGCCAGACGCTGTGATGACACACAGGGACTATGACAAACCCTGGAGGTTCTAACTGAGAAAACAATGACATGTGTGAGTTCCTATGACAACGTCTCAAAACAATGGAAGGAGGGTACCGTTTGCAGATAAGACAACTTCTGAAGTCTATTCAAGTGTTACCTCTTGGGAAAATAGGGAAGACTCATTTTCTCCATAGACAGCGCACACACAGCACTTTGCCACACATAATACAAGGCGGTTTATGGCAGTGGCCGCATATTTTCACGTGTATCACCTTTTGGGCATCTTCTAGGTTTGCTAGAGCTGGCGGCTACTTTTATTCCCCACAAAACACACAGAAATGCATGAGCATTATCTCCTCTCATGGAGCATCTACACTAACAGGAAGAAGAATGTCGTGCTCCAAGTGTACCTGCAAACACGGTTTTCTTCTGAAAACCCAAGTGCATGCAAAGCAAACACGGCATATCACTAAAGCGCACAGGAGAGCAGAGCACCTCTTAGTAGAAAGCATGTAAAGGATAGCTAGTTGGGAGCATTATTTTAAAACGTTTCTATGGAATGAGTTATCCCAGGGAGCCCGTTTGGTACCTGCATTCAAAGGCAAGTCATTATTCGACATCCAACCTTTAACAGAAGGTTCACAGTAAGATCCCCGGAAACGGCATTCCCCTGGTGACTTTTCAATGCTCAGATTGCAGTATCGATACAGCTTGGTAAGCAGTCAGGAGAGGGGCGGCTCAGAGGCTGAAAGCACACAGGTCAGGGCCCTCCTGGGTCCGACAGCCTCACCTGGGCCTCGCTTTCTGCACTGCCCAGGGCTGCTCATGAGATGGTGCCGAAACGGATGTGTGCACGCCAAACAGCTCTCAGCAGGGGCTCAACAGCCAGAAGCCGTTCCACCACACCGTCATCCCCCTTCTAACCAGAGAACACCCGATACAGAAACAGGAGAAACAGGTATTAAATGAGTTGGCAAAGCCAAAATCCACCCGGATCTACCACTCCAAAACAAACATACACCACACTGCCCAATATTGATGGGAGCCAAAAACATGGAAGTCCTGAGAGCCCACACTGACCACAGCCAGACACCACTTCTGCAAGAACCAAGCACGCGCCTAGAGATCGCCCGTGATGACCCAGGAGAGCAGCTTGGAGCAGAGACAAACGTGAAGGAGAGGCACAGGGGCCAGGGTGCTGGGTGTGCCCGTCTGTGTGACCTCACTGAGATTGCTGACCTCTGGCCCTTGGTGTCCGTCCTGTGGAGGAGGTAGCCCCCAAATCCCTGCCTCCCTTCAGCGCTCACTGAGGCTGCCCTGAAGCCTCCCCAGGGCTGAGACCGCTTCGAAATCCTGTCAACTGCACACCCACATAAGCACACAAATAAACAAAGTGTCAAGTACGCAGACAGGAAAAGAAAAGTAGGCCAATCCTCCCCTATCCAACAGGCATTGAAAAAGGAACAGGAAAATTGTGGTAGTCTTGAAACCACCACCAGCTATCACGTCCTGTTGAGATGTTTTAGCCAATCAGGAACATCTCTTTACCAAGCACCTGTGTGTTTAGGAAGTCCGTTGACAGATTCCAAACAACCTCGGAGCCTGCGACCTGACCCCCATTCTACGTGCATCACCTCTCCGGCGGAACAAGCCCTGGACACCATTCAGATGGCGAGGAACAGGAGCAAGGGTAGCTTTCCCTCACCACCACCAAACAAGCTCGACCCCGAGGAGCCCGGAGAACAGCGACGTTTGCTTAGACGCTTTCCCACTGACCTTGTCAGAGCGAACGTTCCCATCCCACGCCACCCAGTGTTTGACTCTCCCTGGGATGCCAGCAGCCGCCAACCCTCACAACTCACAAGCTGGAAACAGAGGCCAAGCTGACAGGAGGGAGGCCTCTCTCCATCCCCTACTGAATTCGCTCAGGACACGGAGGTTCCCAAACACACACGGCCCCGGGTATTCCACACCTGGAGAACATTCTAACAACAGACGCTGCAAAGACGTTCCCCTAAAGAGAAACTCAGTTTCTAACTTCCCTTAGGGAAAAATAGGAGGCCCAGAACTTTCCAGAAAATCAAGCCTGGGAGGAAGCCCCTCACCTCTGGCACTTCCTAAACCTGCCTTCCCGCAGGTGCTCAGGGATGTCCCCGCGCCAGCCCCGTCCACCCAGGACGGCAGCAGGGCTCAGGCAGCCAGCACCTGGGCAGCAGGCGAAGCAACCCCAGGGTGAAAACGTCATCCCAGGCACCACTTCCCGGAGCCCCTCAGCAAGAAAAACAGAGGCGGGACCAGAACCGAGGGCTGACTCGAGGCTGGGGAGCCACAGACCCGCACAGTTCAATCATCGGACACGCTCTGCTGTGGACAGAGGAGCCCAGCCCAGGGAGAGGCCAGCACAGAGATCCTCGTGCCGGCTCCACGGGCCAGCGTCCCCCAGGGCTGCAAGTTTGCGATCACAGCTTCAGAATCGGGTTCCAGAATCTTCCGGAATCAAAGACACACCCAACTGTAAAGCTGCCAGGACAGCAGGGCCCAGGAGCAGGCTCAGGGGAGGAGCAGGTAGAAACCCCACACACAGCACACACGTGTGCATGCTTACTCCACACATGCCACCCCTTCACCCGATACTATACACGCAAACGCCTCTATGCACTCCATACACACCCTCAAATACACTCACCAAATGTGATGCGTGTACACACTCCACACACCCTCCAACATACACGGCACACGCATGAACACGCTCACTCCACACACACCTGCTAAATACACTCACCACACACGCACAAACGTGACACACGTGCACACCCATTCCAGACCTCACGCCCCTCACCAAGTACACAGGTGCACACATCCCCAAGTCCAGCACCTGCAGACTCCACAAGCTTTGGTTTCCCCTACTGTTTCTCTCATCACATGAGATCCACACACACACGTGTCATTTACTGACATCTAACACCCGGGGAGGCCCTTAGACAGAACTGCAGTCACAAGTCGGCTTCATTCAGGCATTCATCACCAGCCCCTGGAAGCCACCTCTCCTGTCCCCACGGGGAGGGGGGGCCGAGACCGCAGGCGTCGCTGGGCTTACAGATCCCCAGGCTGGCAACCCAGCGAAATCAGGAGGGCTCGGCCACGGCCCTGGAGGGAGACGGGTACTGGCTCAGGTATGCGGCACACGGGTCCTCATTTCCATGCGGCGTCACCTACGACAGCGTCGGGTGAAAGCCAGTGGGGCTTGGCATTCCTGGGATAGACGGTCCTGGAATTACAAGGGAAGCTTTTTTACTTCTCCCCTCTGAACACATGAGGTCCATGGTCCCCGCTCACATCTAACCCTGGGAATCGGAATCGGTGACTCCTTGTCCACCTGAGGACCACCCAAGAGGATCCACACACCTGCTGCAACAGCAGCACCGCACCTGGTCCGCAGGGGAGCAAAGCAAATCCCACCTTTTGACGAAAACTGGATTACCCCGACACTGGCAGCCTGCAGTGTGTATATATCGTCAGGCCCCCACATCTGCGGCGCCACCTGCAAGAGGAACACAAACCCTTAGTCCCGGGTTCTCACGATGGCCTGTGAGGTGGATGCTGGCACCTTCTCTTCTCCCAGTGGAGAGGAGAGAAGGCCAGGGCCAGGGCCAGAGCTGGCGTGTCAGGAGGGTCAGGGTTCAAAAACCCCATCATCCGCCTCACAAAGCAGCCCTGACCGTTCAAGTGACTTCTATCATCAGCCTGAAAATGGACCACAGTTACCAGTAATTCTGAGTGCTGTTCCTTCTGACGTCAGACATTTCGCTAGAAAGATTTTGCCAAATCGGCTTTCAAAATCCTATGCTATGAAATGTCTAATGAAAATCTGAGCTGTGAAATAAAGCACACATTTCAATGAATCCCAAAATGACTATCACAAAGGAAGCTGTAACTTGAAGTGAAAAATATCCTCTAAATGACATCAGCCAGAATTACCTGCCATCATTACTGATCCCATATGATTAATGAATTCTACAGCATCATCTCAGATATGAACTTAAAACCATGAGCTGAATGCACATGTTAGCACAACCAAAGTTCTGCTTTCATAAGCAGCACAGGCGTCTCTGGAGAGGATTTTAATTGGGACTACAATGCGCACGGTGGTGGTAAGAGGTTTCATGCCGGCTGTTCTCCAAGGTGCAACACAGAAACACCACTAACCTCGAAGACACCTTTGTAACGAGATGATGAGAGACGATGTGGACAGAATACTGGAAATATTTGAAAAGGAGAAACAATGCAAGGAAAGAATCTTATCAGTTACCCTTTAACACGCTTAGAAAAAACCGATTTCTCTTTTGGGATGATTAAAGAAGAAAATGACATTTCTGAATTTTTTTTTTTTTTTTTACATTTTTCTTTCTGAGACAGGGTCTTGGCTCTGTCACCAAGACTGGAGTACAGTGGAGCAATCACAGCTCACCGTAGCCTTAAGTGTTCTTCCCACCTCGGACTCCAGAGTAGCAGGGACCACAGGCACGCACCACCATACTCAGCTAATTTTTCTGTTGTGAGAGAGGTGGGGTGTCTTGCTCTGTTGTCCAGGCTGCTCTTGAACTCCTTGGCCTCACAAAGGGCTGCGATTACATTACGGGCATAAGCCAGCGTGCCCAACCAACCTTTTTCTTAATTCTATAACAATTACGCCGCATTCAGAGGAAGGATAACTATTAGTGAGAAGAAACTTGGCGAAGCAATATGTTGATACGAAAACAAAATGGTAACAATTCCTCATTGTGACATTTGAGTTTGAAACTGTTAACATACCAAGCAAAAATGATAGCTCAAATCAGGTTTTACAAAGAAGTCCAATAGATGATGATTCCAATTGTATGTTTGTTTCTAGATCTGAGAAAGTCAGTCATAGCCAACTTCTACAGTTTTGTTGCCATAGACCCAAGATTAAATCACAATGTGCGGGCGAACGTGCCCCAGGGTGCGGCAGGGAACCCCACGCCCACCAAGCACGCATATGCAGAAATATTTTGCCCAAATCTATTTTCCAACATAGAATTAAAGAGGTCCCATATATACTTTTCTCTCTCCCCACCAAGTATGTGAGGTCAAGTTTATCCTAGTATTCGATAAAAAGGCTCACGTGAAAAAGGGAACAGCAACGCTCAGGCGACCCCCGCAGGCCCCGGCAGATGCTCTATAGCAGAAGGGACGCGGCACAGGCAGGGCTGTGGGTGCACCTGCACCCTCGCTAACCTCATGGTGCAAGCACCCGAGGCTCTACAGATTCCACTCCCAGAGTTAGTGGGAAACTCCATCCTAGCACCGGGATGCTCTCCGTTGCTAGATGTACCTGCTTTAAGATATGCATGAACTGTCCTTACTCTACACACGAGACTCACTAGGAGATACTTTCAGATTTATCGGAAAATAGACATTCCAGCAAATGCATTTCTGTAAGATTCTCTACCTCTTTTCACTGGGTGGGGGGTGGGGGAGGGGGGAGGGGGAAAAGGTAACTTGCCTCCAAGGGTTGGAGACAAAGCCGTTACTGCAAGACAAGAGTGCTGCGCACCCCGGGAACCGCTGCGCCACGAGGCACGAGGCACGAGGCACGAGGCACGAGGCACGGCCGTGCACACCGGACGCAGGAGTAGCACACGAGGCTAGCACAGGTTGACGCCAGCCCTCTCCAGAAGCAGGCCTGTCCCTTCCTCCTCCCCCTCAGCCCCCAGCTCCCTCCAGACCTCAGTGGCTGCTGACAGGGCAGAGGCCACAACTAGAGGAGGCTCTCAACTCCACCAGGGACAGGAGCCCCGGACGCTGGGGACTCCACTGCTGCCCTCCGCGCCCACCTCCCTCTGCTCCGCCTTTCTCAGGAGCAAGGCGTGGCCACTTTGACCCTCTCTTCCCTTCTGTGGCTCCTACAAAAACCAGTGCAGCGAGCCCAGGCTGCCTCGCACGCCACGGATGCCCGGCACAGGCCACATGTCCTCATCCAAGCTCCTGGGGCAAGAAGGCTCTTGCAGTATTTCGCTTTCTGGTTGAGCATCCCTAGCCTGAAATCCAAAGTGCTCTGAAGAGCATTTCCTGCGAGTGTCATATGAGGGAGAGCTCGGAATGGTTCAGGTTTCAGAGCATTTTGGAGTAGGGACGCTCAGCCTGAATTTGAACGTCTTTTCAAGGAGGCCACACACTGAAGCCCCCGATGTCCGCCCCACACAATCCCAGCACACCCTCTGAAGTCCCCAGCAACAAGATATTTGTTCTTCAAAAAAAAAAATAATAAAAGGTAAATACATCAATAAATAAATAACCCCAAGTCACATAAACTCACACGCAACCACTGAAGGGGGTTGTGGACACCTGCACAGACTGGATGAAATGGAACTGTCACATCTTTACCAGGGTAATTTCAAGTCATTCCTCAAAACACACACCTGTTTTACTGAGCTGCATTTTAAGGTGAACACACACAAATCATTTCGGGGAAACAAATGTCACTTTGGGCTGTGTGTGGTTTCTTGACTCCTGGGAATAACTCAGCGTTCACACCCTCACTTCTGGATAAGGGAGAAGATGCAAAGAAATCTGTTAAAACAAAGACATGGAAACAAGTTTAAGAAGGGTTTGAAAGGTTCCTCCTGTCCCCCTGGAGGGGAGAGGAGGACGCCTGGAAGGCTTACGGGGGACAGGAGCACAGCCTCCTCGGTGTGCCATGGACGTCGCCTCGCTGAGGGGAGAGGACGATGCCTGGAAGGCTCACGGGGGTGGGAGCACAGCCTCCTCAGTGCTTTCTACACTCAGCAGCTTCAGAGATTCCCGTAGAAGCAGAACGCGTGAGAACCGAGACCGGAACACACCCCAAAGAAAGGGGATGAGGGGTCAACAAAAGCATTCGCTCATTACCAAGGAGCACGGGCATGACGCCGCTTCAAAGAACGTGTGAAAAAGTCACTCACGGGTGTTTCAGAAAATAAGGGTAGCGTGAGATTGCTCGATCAGTTCAAACAGGCTGCCATCCCCCAGGCCATGAAGCCCCTGAGATGAGCCTCTCTCAGTGAACAGAAGTCACTCGCACCTCTGCCAGAGAAAGTCCTACAAGCCGACACGTGACCTCACGAAACCTGGCCTACAGCCCGTCGACCACAGTGAGTCTGACACGGTACATCCCTCCAGATGGTTAAGGACCCCAGCCTTCTCGACACCAGGGATGGGTATCGCGGAAGACAATTTTTCTGAGGGGTGGTTTTGAAATGCAACTGTTCCACCTCAGGTCAGGCATTGGATCCTCATAAGGAGCACCTCCGAGATCCCTTCACATGCCGTTTACAATAGGGTCCCAGCGCCTAGGAGAATCTAAATGCTGCCGCTGATCCAAGAGGAGGCAGAGCTCAGGCGGTCATGCTCACTTCGCCTGCCACCCACCTCCGGCTATGACCCCGCGGTCCCTAACAGACCATGGACCAGCACCAGTCTGCAGTCCAGGACTAAGCCCTACTGGCCAGCACACACACACCAGCCCAGGTGGAGACACTACTCGTGACCCTGGCTGGGCAGGAAGGAAGCCTGAGGGCCATTTCCTGACCAGGATGCCACACCCCCGACCCAAATACAGAGATGCCCCATAAAAACCCACTGTACACTCACCAGAAAACAGAGCCACACCTGGGCAACACAACAAGACCCCCCCATCCCTGCAACAAAGAAAAGAAAATTAGCCAGGCATGCTGGTGCGCGACCAAGGTCCCAGCTGCTCGGGTGACTGAGGGGGGAGGATCGCCTGAGCCAGGGATCACGCCACCGCATGCCAGCCTGGGTGACAGAGCATGACCCTGTCTCGGTAAATATAAACAAACTCAAAACCAACAGAAACTGGGTGCATGTAGGGTGGAAGAAACGCCGCAGGAGACTAGAGAACGGCACCACAGGGTTTCTATCAGGAAGAACAGCACGTCTCCCAACCAAGTGCTCACGCCCTCATGAGACCCTGTGCTTGGGAAGCACCAGCGAGGCCACGTGGCTGGCCTCTTCCTGCTTTAAATCAAGTGGAACCAGACGCTGTGATGACACACAGGGACTATGACAAACCCTGGAGGTTCTAACTGAGAAAACAATGACATGTGTGAGTTCCTATGACAACGTCTCAAAACAATGGAAGGAGGGTACCGTTTGCAGATAAGACAACTTCTGAAGTCTATTCAAGTGTTACCTCTTGGGAAAATAGGGAAGACTCATTTTCTCCATAGACAGCGCACACACAGCACTTTGCCACACATAATACAAGGCGGTTTATGGCAGTGGCCGCATATTTTCACGTGTATCACCTTTTGGGCATCTTCTAGGTTTGCTAGAGCCGGCGGCTACTTTTATTCCCCACAAAACACACAGAAATGCATGAGCATTATCTCCTCTCATGGAGCATCTACACTAACAGGAAGAAGAATGTCGTGCTCCAAGTGTACCTGCAAACACGGTTTTCTTCTGAAAACCCAAGTGCATGCAAAGCAAACACGGCATATCACTAAAGCGCACAGGAGAGCAGAGCACCTCTTAGTAGAAAGCATGTAAAGGATAGCTAGTTGGGAGCATTATTTTAAAACGTTTCTATGGAATGAGTTATCCCAGGGAGCCCGTTTGGTACCTGCATTCAAAGGCAAGTCATTATTCGACATCCAACCTTTAACAGAAGGTTCACAGTAAGATCCCCGGAAACGGCATTCCCCTGGTGACTTTTCAATGCTCAGATTGCAGTATCGATACAGCTTGGTAAGCAGTCAGGAGAGGGGCGGCTCAGAGGCTGAAAGCACACAGGTCAGGGCCCTCCTGGGTCCGACAGCCTCACCTGGGCCTCGCTTTCTGCACTGCCCAGGGCTGCTCATGAGATGGTGCCGAAACGGATGTGTGCACGCCAAACAGCTCTCAGCAGGGGCTCAACAGCCAGAAGCCGTTCCACCACACCGTCATCCCCCTTCTAACCAGAGAACACCCGATACAGAAACAGGAGAAACAGGTATTAAATGAGTTGGCAAAGCCAAAATCCACCCGGATCTACCACTCCAAAACAAACATACACCACACTGCCCAATATTGATGGGAGCCAAAAACATGGAAGTCCTGAGAGCCCACACTGACCACAGCCAGACACCACTTCTGCAAGAACCAAGCACGCGCCTAGAGATCGCCCGTGATGACCCAGGAGAGCAGCTTGGAGCAGAGACAAACGTGAAGGAGAGGCACAGGGGCCAGGGTGCTGGGTGTGCCCGTCTGTGTGACCTCACTGAGATTGCTGACCTCTGGCCCTTGGTGTCCGTCCTGTGGAGGAGGTAGCCCCCAAATCCCTGCCTCCCTTCAGCGCTCACTGAGGCTGCCCTGAAGCCTCCCCAGGGCTGAGACCGCTTCGAAATCCTGTCAACTGCACACCCACATAAGCACACAAATAAACAAAGTGTCAAGTACGCAGACAGGAAAAGAAAAGTAGGCCAATCCTCCCCTATCCAACAGGCATTGAAAAAGGAACAGGAAAATTGTGGTAGTCTTGAAACCACCACCAGCTATCACGTCCTGTTGAGATGTTTTAGCCAATCAGGAACATCTCTTTACCAAGCACCTGTGTGTTTAGGAAGTCCGTTGACAGATTCCAAACAACCTCGGAGCCTGCGACCTGACCCCCATTCTACGTGCATCACCTCTCCGGCGGAACAAGCCCTGGACACCATTCAGATGGCGAGGAACAGGAGCAAGGGTAGCGTTCCCTCACCACCACCAAACAAGCTCGACCCCGAGGAGCCCGGAGAACAGCGACGTTTGCTTAGACGCTTTCCCACTGACCTTGTCAGAGCGAACGTTCCCATCCCACGCCACCCAGTGTTTGACTCTCCCTGGGATGCCAGCAGCCGCCAACCCTCACAACTCACAAGCTGGAAACAGAGGCCAAGCTGACAGGAGGGAGGCCTCTCTCCATCCCCTACTGAATTCGCTCAGGACACGGAGGTTCCCAAACACACACGGCCCCGGGTATTCCACACCTGGAGAACATTCTAACAACAGACGCTGCAAAGACGTTCCCCTAAAGAGAAACTCAGTTTCTAACTTCCCTTAGGGAAAAATAGGAGGCCCAGAACTTTCCAGAAAATCAAGCCTGGGAGGAAGCCCCTCACCTCTGGCACTTCCTAAACCTGCCTTCCCGCAGGTGCTCAGGGATGTCCCCGCGCCAGCCCCGTCCACCCAGGACGGCAGCAGGGCTCAGGCAGCCAGCACCTGGGCAGCAGGCGAAGCAACCCCAGGGTGAAAACGTCATCCCAGGCACCACTTCCCGGAGCCCCTCAGCAAGAAAAACAGAGGCGGGACCAGAACCGAGGGCTGACTCGAGGCTGGGGAGCCACAGACCCGCACAGTTCAATCATCGGACACGCTCTGCTGTGGACAGAGGAGCCCAGCCCAGGGAGAGGCCAGCACAGAGATCCTCGTGCCGGCTCCACGGGCCAGCGTCCCCCAGGGCTGCAAGTTTGCGATCACAGCTTCAGAATCGGGTTCCAGAATCTTCCGGAATCAAAGACACACCCAACTGTAAAGCTGCCAGGACAGCAGGGCCCAGGAGCAGGCTCA
Source organism: Chlorocebus sabaeus (assembly GCF_047675955.1). Taxonomy (NCBI): domain Eukaryota; kingdom Metazoa; phylum Chordata; class Mammalia; order Primates; family Cercopithecidae; genus Chlorocebus; species Chlorocebus sabaeus. Next base: position 96,641,383 of record NC_132917.1, on the reverse strand, counting down.
GGGGAGGAGCAGGTAGAAACCCCACACACAGCACACACGTGTGCATGCTTACTCCACACATGCCACCCCTTCACCCGATACTATACACGCAAACGCCTCTATGCACTCCATACACACCCTCAAATACACTCACCAAATGTGATGCGTGTACACACTCCACACACCCTCCAACATACACGGCACACGCATGAACACGCTCACTCCACACACACCTGCTAAATACACTCACCACACACGCACAAACGTGACACACGTGCACACCCATTCCAGACCTCACGCCCCTCACCAAGTACACAGGTGCACACATCCCCAAGTCCAGCACCTGCAGACTCCACAAGCTTTGGTTTCCCCCACTGTTTCTCTCATCACATGAGATCCACACACACACGTGTCATTTACTGACATCTAACACCCGGGGAGGCCCTTAGACAGAACTGCAGTCACAAGTCGGCTTCATTCAGGCATTCATCACCAGCCCCCGGAAGCCACCTCTCCTGTCCCCACGGGGAGGGGGGGCCGAGACCGCAGGCGTCGCTGGGCTTACAGATCCCCAGGCTGGCAACCCAGCGAAATCAGGAGGGCTCGGCCACGGCCCTGGAGGGAGACGGGTACTGGCTCAGGTATGCGGCACACGGGTCCTCATTTCCATGCGGCGTCACCTACGACAGCGTCGGGTGAAAGCCAGTGGGGCTTGGCATTCCTGGGATAGACGGTCCTGGAATTACAAGGGAAGCTTTTTTACTTCTCCCCTCTGAACACATGAGGTCCATGGTCCCCGCTCACATCTAACCCTGGGAATCGGAATCGGTGACTCCTTGTCCACCTGAGGACCACCCAAGAGGATCCACACACCTGCTGCAACAGCAGCACCGCACCTGGTCCGCAGGGGAGCAAAGCAAATCCCACCTTTTGACGAAAACTGGATTACCCCGACACTGGCAGCCTGCAGTGTGTATATATCGTCAGGCCCCCACATCTGCGGCGCCACCTGCAAGAGGAACACAAACCCTTAGTCCCGGGTTCTCACGATGGCCTGTGAGGTGGATGCTGGCACCTTCTCTTCTCCCAGTGGAGAGGAGAGAAGGCCAGGGCCAGGGCCAGAGCTGGCGTGTCAGGAGGGTCAGGGTTCAAAAACCCCATCATCCGCCTCACAAAGCAGCCCTGACCGTTCAAGTGACTTCTATCATCAGCCTGAAAATGGACCACAGTTACCAGTAATTCTGAGTGCTGTTCCTTCTGACGTCAGACATTTCGCTAGAAAGATTTTGCCAAATCGGCTTTCAAAATCCTATGCTATGAAATGTCTAATGAAAATCTGAGCTGTGAAATAAAGCACACATTTCAATGAATCCCAAAATGACTATCACAAAGGAAGCTGTAACTTGAAGTGAAAAATATCCTCTAAATGACATCAGCCAGAATTACCTGCCATCATTACTGATCCCATATGATTAATGAATTCTACAGCATCATCTCAGATATGAACTTAAAACCATGAGCTGAATGCACATGTTAGCACAACCAAAGTTCTGCTTTCATAAGCAGCACAGGCGTCTCTGGAGAGGATTTTAATTGGGACTACAATGCGCACGGTGGTGGTAAGAGGTTTCATGCCGGCTGTTCTCCAAGGTGCAACACAGAAACACCACTAACCTCGAAGACACCTTTGTAACGAGATGATGAGAGACGATGTGGACAGAATACTGGAAATATTTGAAAAGGAGAAACAATGCAAGGAAAGAATCTTATCAGTTACCCTTTAACACGCTTAGAAAAAACCGATTTCTCTTTTGGGATGATTAAAGAAGAAAATGACATTTCTGGATTTTTTTTTTTTTTTTTTTTACATTTTTCTTTCTGAGACAGGGTCTTGGCTCTGTCACCAAGACTGGAGTACAGTGGAGCAATCACAGCTCACCGTAGCCTTAAGTGTTCTTCCCACCTCGGACTCCAGAGTAGCAGGGACCACAGGCACGCACCACCATACTCAGCTAATTTTTCTGTTGTGAGAGAGGTGGGGTGTCTTGCTCTGTTGTCCAGGCTGCTCTTGAACTCCTTGGCCTCACAAAGGGCTGCGATTACATTACGGGCATAAGCCAGCGTGCCCAACCAACCTTTTTCTTAATTCTATAACAATTACGCCGCATTCAGAGGAAGGATAACTATTAGTGAGAAGAAACTTGGCGAAGCAATATGTTGATACGAAAACAAAATGGTAACAATTCCTCATTGTGACATTTGAGTTTGAAACTGTTAACATACCAAGCAAAAATGATAGCTCAAATCAGGTTTTACAAAGAAGTCCAATAGATGATGATTCCAATTGTATGTTTGTTTCTAGATCTGAGAAAGTCAGTCATAGCCAACTTCTACAGTTTTGTTGCCATAGACCCAAGATTAAATCACAATGTGCGGGCGAACGTGCCCCAGGGTGCGGCAGGGAACCCCACGCCCACCAAGCACGCATATGCAGAAATATTTTGCCCAAATCTATTTTCCAACATAGAATTAAAGAGGTCCCATATATACTTTTCTCTCTCCCCACCAAGTATGTGAGGTCAAGTTTATCCTAGTATTCGATAAAAAGGCTCACGTGAAAAAGGGAACAGCAACGCTCAGGCGACCCCCGCAGGCCCCGGCAGATGCTCTATAGCAGAAGGGATGCGGCACAGGCAGGGCTGTGGGTGCACCTGCACCCTCGCTAACCTCATGGTGCAAGCACCCGAGGCTCTACAGATTCCACTCCCAGAGTTAGTGGGAAACTCCATCCTAGCACCGGGATGCTCTCCGTTGCTAGATGTACCTGCTTTAAGATATGCATGAACTGTCCTTACTCTACACACGAGACTCACTAGGAGATACTTTCAGATTTATCGGAAAATAGACATTCCAGCAAATGCATTTCTGTAAGATTCTCTACCTCTTTTCACTGGGTGGGGGGTGGGGGAGGGGGGAGGGGGAAAAGGTAACTTGCCTCCAAGGGTTGGAGACAAAGCCGTTACTGCAAGACAAGAGTGCTGCGCACCCCGGGAACCGCTGCGCCACGAGGCACGAGGCACGAGGCACGAGGCACGAGGCACGAGGCACGAGGCACGAGGCACGAGGCACGAGGCACGAGGCACGAGGCACGAGGCACGAGGCACGAGGCACGAGGCACGGCCGTGCACACCGGACGCAGGAGTAGCACACGAGGCTAGCACAGGTTGACGCCAGCCCTCTCCAGAAGCAGGCCTGTCCCTTCCTCCTCCCCCTCAGCCCCCAGCTCCCTCCAGACCTCAGTGGCTGCTGACAGGGCAGAGGCCACAACTAGAGGAGGCTCTCAACTCCACCAGGGACAGGAGCCCCGGACGCTGGGGACTCCACTGCTGCCCTCCGCGCCCACCTCCCTCTGCTCCGCCTTTCTCAGGAGCAAGGCGTGGCCACTTTGACCCTCTCTTCCCTTCTGTGGCTCCTACAAAAACCAGTGCAGCGAGCCCAGGCTGCCTCGCACGCCACGGATGCCCGGCACAGGCCACATGTCCTCATCCAAGCTCCTGGGGCAAGAAGGCTCTTGCAGTATTTCGCTTTCTGGTTGAGCATCCCTAGCCTGAAATCCAAAGTGCTCTGAAGAGCATTTCCTGCGAGTGTCATATGAGGGAGAGCTCGGAATGGTTCAGGTTTCAGAGCATTTTGGAGTAGGGACGCTCAGCCTGAATTTGAACGTCTTTTCAAGGAGGCCACACACTGAAGCCCCCGATGTCCGCCCCACACAATCCCAGCACACCCTCTGAAGTCCCCAGCAACAAGATATTTGTTCTTCAAAAAAAAAAATAATAAAAGGTAAATACATCAATAAATAAATAACCCCAAGTCACATAAACTCACACGCAACCACTGAAGGGGGTTGTGGACACCTGCACAGACTGGATGAAATGGAACTGTCACATCTTTACCAGGGTAATTTCAAGTCATTCCTCAAAACACACACCTGTTTTACTGAGCTGCATTTTAAGGTGAACACACACAAATCATTTCGGGGAAACAAATGTCACTTTGGGCTGTGTGTGGTTTCTTGACTCCTGGGAATAACTCAGCGTTCACACCCTCACTTCTGGATAAGGGAGAAGATGCAAAGAAATCTGTTAAAACAAAGACATGGAAACAAGTTTAAGAAGGGTTTGAAAGGTTCCTCCTGTCCCCCTGGAGGGGAGAGGAGGACGCCTGGAAGGCTTACGGGGGACAGGAGCACAGCCTCCTCGGTGTGCCATGGACGTCACCTCGCTGAGGGGAGAGGACGATGCCTGGAAGGCTCACGGGGGTGGGAGCACAGCCTCCTCAGTGCTTTCTACACTCAGCAGCTTCAGAGATTCCCGTAGAAGCAGAACGCGTGAGAACCGAGACCGGAACACACCCCAAAGAAAGGGGATGAGGGGTCAACAAAAGCATTCGCTCATTACCAAGGAGCACGGGCATGACGCCGCTTCAAAGAACGTGTGAAAAAGTCACTCACGGGTGTTTCAGAAAATAAGGGTAGCGTGAGATTGCTCGATCAGTTCAAACAGGCTGCCATCCCCCAGGCCATGAAGCCCCTGAGATGAGCCTCTCTCAGTGAACAGAAGTCACTCGCACCTCTGCCAGAGAAAGTCCTACAAGCCGACACGTGACCTCACGAAACCTGGCCTACAGCCCGTCGACCACAGTGAGTCTGACACGGTACATCCCTCCAGATGGTTAAGGACCCCAGCCTTCTCGACACCAGGGATGGGTATCGCGGAAGACAATTTTTCTGAGGGGTGGTTTTGAAATGCAACTGTTCCACCTCAGGTCAGGCATTGGATCCTCATAAGGAGCACCTCCGAGATCCCTTCACATGCCGTTTACAATAGGGTCCCAGCGCCTAGGAGAATCTAAATGCTGCCGCTGATCCAAGAGGAGGCAGAGCTCAGGCGGTCATGCTCACTTCGCCTGCCACCCACCTCCGGCTATGACCCCGCGGTCCCTAACAGACCATGGACCAGCACCAGTCTGCAGTCCAGGACTAAGCCCTACTGGCCAGCACACACACACCAGCCCAGGTGGAGACACTACTCGTGACCCTGGCTGGGCAGGAAGGAAGCCTGAGGGCCATTTCCTGACCAGGATGCCACACCCCCGACCCAAATACAGAGGTGCCCCATAAAAACCCACTGTACACTCACCAGAAAACAGAGCCACACCTGGGCAACACAACAAGACCCCCCCATCCCTGCAACAAAGAAAAGAAAATTAGCCAGGCATGCTGGTGCGCGACCAAGGTCCCAGCTGCTCGGGTGACTGAGGGGGGAGGATCGCCTGAGCCAGGGATCACGCCACCGCATGCCAGCCTGGGTGACAGAGCATGACCCTGTCTCGGTAAATATAAACAAACTCAAAACCAACAGAAACTGGGTGCATGTAGGGTGGAAGAAACGCCGCAGGAGACTAGAGAACGGCACCACAGGGTTTCTATCAGGAAGAACAGCACGTCTCCCAACCAAGTGCTCACGCCCTCATGAGACCCTGTGCTTGGGAAGCACCAGCGAGGCCACGTGGCTGGCCTCTTCCTGCTTTAAATCAAGTGGAACCAGACGCTGTGATGACACACAGGGACTATGACAAACCCTGGAGGTTCTGAGAAAACAATGACATGTGTGAGTTCCTATGACAACGTCTCAAAACAATGGAAGGAGGGTACCGTTTGCAGATAAGACAACTTCTGAAGTCTATTCAAGTGTTACCTCTTGGGAAAATAGGGAAGACTCATTTTCTCCATAGACAGCGCACACACAGCACTTTGCCACACATAATACAAGGCGGTTTATGGCAGTGGCCGCATATTTTCACGTGTATCACCTTTTGGGCATCTTCTAGGTTTGCTAGAGCCGGCGGCTACTTTTATTCCCCACAAAACACACAGAAATGCATGAGCATTATCTCCTCTCATGGAGCATCTACACTAACAGGAAGAAGAATGTCGTGCTCCAAGTGTACCTGCAAACACGGTTTTCTTCTGAAAACCCAAGTGCATGCAAAGCAAACACGGCATATCACTAAAGCGCACAGGAGAGCAGAGCACCTCTTAGTAGAAAGCATGTAAAGGATAGCTAGTTGGGAGCATTATTTTAAAACGTTTCTATGGAATGAGTTATCCCAGGGAGCCCGTTTGGTACCTGCATTCAAAGGCAAGTCATTATTCGACATCCAACCTTTAACAGAAGGTTCACAGTAAGATCCCCGGAAACGGCATTCCCCTGGTGACTTTTCAATGCTCAGATTGCAGTATCGATACAGCTTGGTAAGCAGTCAGGAGAGGGGCAGCTCAGAGGCTGAAAGCACACAGGTCAGGGCCCTCCTGGGTCCGACAGCCTCACCTGGGCCTCGCTTTCTGCACTGCCCAGGGCTGCTCATGAGATGGTGCCGAAACGGATGTGTGCACGCCAAACAGCTCTCAGCAGGGGCTCAACAGCCAGAAGCCGTTCCACCACACCGTCATCCCCCTTCTAACCAGAGAACACCCGATACAGAAACAGGAGAAACAGGTATTAAATGAGTTGGCAAAGCCAAAATCCACCCGGATCTACCACTCCAAAACAAACATACACCACACTGCCCAATATTGATGGGAGCCAAAAACATGGAAGTCCTGAGAGCCCACACTGACCACAGCCAGACACCACTTCTGCAAGAACCAAGCACGCGCCTAGAGATCGCCCGTGATGACCCAGGAGAGCAGCTTGGAGCAGAGACAAACGTGAAGGAGAGGCACAGGGGCCAGGGTGCTGGGTGTGCCCGTCTGTGTGACCTCACTGAGATTGCTGACCTCTGGCCCTTGGTGTCCGTCCTGTGGAGGAGGTAGCCCCCAAATCCCTGCCTCCCTTCAGCGCTCACTGAGGCTGCCCTGAAGCCTCCCCAGGGCTGAGACCGCTTCGAAATCCTGTCAACTGCACACCCACATAAGCACACAAATAAACAAAGTGTCAAGTACGCAGACAGGAAAAGAAAAGTATGCCAATCCTCCCCTATCCAACAGGCATTGAAAAAGGAACAGGAAAATTGTGGTAGTCTTGAAACCACCACCAGCTATCACGTCCTGTTGAGATGTTTTAGCCAATCAGGAACATCTCTTTACCAAGCACCTGTGTGTTTAGGAAGTCCGTTGACAGATTCCAAACAACCTCGGAGCCTGCGACCTGACCCCCATTCTACGCGCATCACCTCTCCGGCGGAACAAGCCCTGGACACCATTCAGATGGCGAGGAACAGGAGCAAGGGTAGCGTTCCCTCACCACCACCAAACAAGCTCGACCCCGAGGAGCCCGGAGAACAGCGACGTTTGCTTAGACGCTTTCCCACTGACCTTGTCAGAGCGAACGTTCCCATCCCACGCCACCCAGTGTTTGACTCTCCCTGGGATGCCAGCAGCCGCCAACCCTCACAACTCACAAGCTGGAAACAGAGGCCAAGCTGACAGGAGGGAGGCCTCTCTCCATCCCCTACTGAATTCGCTCAGGACACGGAGGTTCCCAAACACACACGGCCCCGGGTATTCCACACCTGGAGAACATTCTAACAACAGACGCTGCAAAGACGTTCCCCTAAAGAGAAACTCAGTTTCTAACTTCCCTTAGGGAAAAATAGGAGGCCCAGAACTTTCCAGAAAATCAAGCCTGGGAGGAAGCCCCTCACCTCTGGCACTTCCTAAACCTGCCTTCCCGCAGGTGCTCAGGGATGTCCCCGCGCCAGCCCCGTCCACCCAGGACGGCAGCAGGGCTCAGGCAGCCAGCACCTGGGCAGCAGGCGAAGCAACCCCAGGGTGAAAACGTCATCCCAGGCACCACTTCCCGGAGCCCCTCAGCAAGAAAAACAGAGGCGGGATCAGAACCGAGGGCTGACTCGAGGCTGGGGAGCCACAGACCCGCACAGCTCAATCATCGGACACGCTCTGCTGTGGACAGAGGAGCCCAGCCCAGGGAGAGGCCAGCACAGAGATCCTCGTGCCGGCTCCACGGGCCAGCGTCCCCCAGGGCTGCAAGTTTGCGATCACAGCTTCAGAATCGGGTTCCAGAATCTTCCGGAATCAAAGACACACCCAACTGTAAAGCTGCCAGGACAGCAGGGCCCAGGAGCAGGCTCAGGGGAGGAGCAGGTAGAAACCCCACACACAGCACACACGTGTGCATGCTTACTCCACACATGCCACCCCTTCACCCGATACTATACACGCAAACGCCTCTATGCACTCCATACACACCCTCAAATACACTCACGAAATGTGATGCGTGTACACACTCCACACACCCTCCAACATACACGGCACACGCATGAACACGCTCACTCCACACACACCTGCTAAATACACTCACCACACACGCACAAACGTGACACACGTGCACACTCATTCCAGACCTCACGCCCCTCACCAAGTACACAGGTGCACACATCCCCACGTCCAGCACCTGCAGACTCCACAAGCTTTGGTTTCCCCCACTGTTTCTCTCATCACATGAGATCCACACACACACGTGTCATTTACTGACATCTAACACCCGGGGAGGCCCTTAGACAGAACTGCAGTCACAAGTCGGCTTCATTCAGGCATTCATCACCAGCCCCCGGAAGCCACCTCTCCTGTCCCCACGGGGAGGGGGGGCCGAGACCGCAGGCGTCGCTGGGCTTACAGATCCCCAGACTGGCAACCCAGGGAAATCAGGAGGGCTCGGCCACGGCCCTGGAGGGAGACGGGTACTGGCTCAGGTATGCGGCACACGGGTCCTCATTTCCATGCGGCGTCACCTACGACAGCGTCGGGTGAAAGCCAGTGGGGCTTGGCATTCCTGGGATAGACGGTCCTGGAATTACAAGGGAAGCTTTTTTACTTCTCCCCTCTGATCACATGAATAAGGTCACCTGACGCCCGCCCTTCGCACCAAACATACAAACTGTTTTTCACACAAGACTGTGATGGAGCTAGCTCTCAGCTGAAAGCAAATACGTGAAACTTTATTTTCCCCATTTTGGATGGAGTGTGAAGACTGTCAGCAATCCAGGGCCCCAGTGTGAAGCAGAGAACAGATGATCTGACTCCCGCCTGAACATTTTCTTCCCTCCCCTGTCTTGGATATTGAACACCCTCAGAGCTACTGAGTCACCCACATTTGCAGGTCATTTATCCAGCCACCAAGATAACGTAATTATGCGAGAAAAATGCCTTCTCAGGGCTTTGTCATACTCAACAAGGAAGCTCAGAAGGCTAGGGAAGGCCAAGAAAGGGGGAGCGTCCTCCAAACAGACAAAAACCGAGGAAACCTGTGCAGAGACTCTCTCAAGAGAGCAGAAACAGAGCCCGCTGTAGCCTTTAGGCCCTGTTGGCCGCAACCCTGCATTAGGTGACACACTTTCCACAGATGCATCCTGCTGGACCCATTTGAAAAGTCCCGCTGGCGAGACACTGACACCCACTTCCAGCTCCTGCAAGACCGGCTGCAGCCCCACTCCACCCCGGGGCCAAGTCTCATTGGTTGGGAAGGGGATCTCACTGCTCAAACACTCCCTGCAAACAAAAAATCCAAAACCCCTCTTTAAGAATGTTTACTATAACCTCAAAAGATGACTCATCCCAAGACCATGGAAGATACACACACCTGACATCTGGTGGGCATCAGTGTCCAACGCCACGGCTTCCGTGTGGCGTGTGAAGCTGGAGTCCTGTCACGGTGACTCAGGCTGGGGTCTGAATAGGGGTCTTAAAAGCAACTAAGCAACTAGGACGTACACCCCAAAACCCAAGTCCCCACACTCATGTACCTGTCAAATGCTGCGTGGCCATCACCACCAGATGTGAACCAAGATCGATCTGTATCCTGTGGCCCTCATAACCTCCGTACATGCCTGGGCCCAGCACAGGCCTGCACGGTACCCTGCTCACCTCCAGTGGGGCTCTCTCCTGCCAAGGGGGATGGCCCTGAATTAAGTTGAGATTTCCAAAGCTCTACAAAAGTCATCCTTCCTCCTGCTGGTTCAGAAGGCCTAAAGCCCTGAAGACACCAGTGAGAATTGAGCTAGCCTCTTAAGACAGCTCAAACACCTACACACAGAACGCTGGACCTCTCTGCCCTGGAGAGCAGCCGATAACCCACTGGGCTAAACAGAAGGCACAGACATCACACACCCAGAAGCAAGTGGTGCTCACGTTTGCATTCCAGGAGCCGCCCATGTGAGTCCCCCCCTCCAAGGCTTCCAAGTCCCACTTGATTGTTTTCATCATATCTCTATAACATCAGAGACATTATATCTCGTGGTATCTATGAGATCGCCTCTACTTTTACGAGCACATATGCTCCCTGAGTTACCATGGGATGAAACTGTTCCAATAAACCCAGCGTAAGCTGAAAATATCCTAAATAGAAAGTGCATTTGACATAATAGTTTCAACTTACAACGGGTTCATCCAGAGGCAGCCCATCTCGATTCGAACAATGCACCGAGTGTGACCAGTTCACACCATCACAAGGTTGAAAAACAATCACAAATGTAACCATTGTGAGCCAGGGACCATCTGTATTGTGGCTCCTGTCTTCAGAGACAACAGAAACCTCTTCTTAGACAAGAATCACGATTTATAATCCTCAAAATGTTTAACTAAAATTAGTTTAACAATCTACAGGTTCAAACAAAGCCGAAGTAGGCCCACAAGGCCGTTTGTGCCATTCACTAAGACACATGACTCTGTAGTAACCCTCACCACAGCCCCTCATGGTGGGTCCCACAGGTGGCTGAGGCTTGTGGCTACGGACACTAATGAAACCAAAATCAGTATGCAGGTGCAGTCAAGTCATATGACTTCTCCACTAGAATATGCACAAATATTCATCAGCAAATCTGATCTTTGCTTTACCTCCCCCTCCCATGACCTAAAAAGGAGTCCACCACACACACACCCCACTTGAAAAAAAATTCGTCCTTGCATTCAATTCTGGGCATTTGGAATAGACCTAATGGGGGATTAAACCTTTCCTCCAACCCATTGATTAGTCTTCTTAGAGGATGAAGGATTTTGCATAACACAAGTCAGCATGTAAAAGATCTTGTATAGAAACATACTTTCGAGTGGTCGTCATAGTGATTCAATATACAAAGGACCCAACACACAGCACAATGTCTATTAGAAGAATGATTAATTTGTTCCCCTAAAAATCCTAATATCTACATAGAAAAAATACCCTACACACATTTTATCATTCTTTACCAGTATAGTCATACAAAGGAGTATCACAAAAGCAAAAGAACACATTTGGTTTGACTCACAGTTCTAAATTTAATATAAAATTGCAAAAACCACCAAGACAAACATGACTATGAAGTATTTAACGATCTTCACCTAAATTCAAGTCACCATTCAACCACCAATACCTCTGCTCTCCTTACAGGAACTTTCCAAAAGTCAATTCTGGAATTAACAGGACAAATTTTTCTGGTGATAGAAATTAGGAAGAAATTGGTTGAAGACTGTTCCTTGGCTGTCAAATTTTTCTCAATAATATTTTGTAAAATAAAAGCGTCAAACAGATCTTTACATTAACTTACAATCTATCAAGCAATACTGGAGCAAGCTTTAAATATTAGCCACATTCTCACAAGACAGGGATGCCCTCTCTCACCACTCCTATTCAACATAGTGTTGGAAGTTCTGGCTAGGGCAATTAGGCAAGAGAAAGAAATCAAGGGTATTCAGTTAGGAAAAGAAGAAGTCAAATTGTCCCTCTTTGCAGATGACATGATTGTATATTTAGAAACTCCCATTGTCTCAGCCCAAAATCTCCTTAAGCTGATAAGCAACTTCAGCAAAGTCTCAGCATACAAAATTAATGTGCAAAAATCACAAGCATTCTTATACACCAGTAACAGACAAACAGAGAGCCAAATCAGGAATGAACTTCCATTCACAATTGCTTCAAAGAGAATAAAATACCTAGGAATCCAACTTACAAGGGATGTAAAGGACCTCTTCAAGGAGAACTACAAACCACTGCTCAGTGAAATCAAAGAGGACACAAACAAATGGAAGAACATACCATGCTCATGGATAGGAAAAATCAATATCATGAAAATGGCCATACTGCCCAAGGTAATTTATAGATTCAATGCCATCCCCATCAAGCTACCAATGACTTTCTTCACAGAATTGGAAAAAACTGCTTTAAAGTTCATATGGAACCAAAAAAGAGCCCGCATCTCCAAGACAATCCTAAGTCAAAAGAACAAAGCCAGAGGCATCACGCTACCTGACTTCAAACTATACAAGGCTACAGTAACCAAAACAGCATGGTACTGGTACCAAAACAGATATATAGACCAATGGAACGGAACAGAGTCCTCAGAAATAATACCACACATCTACAGCCATCTGATCTTTGACAAACCTGAGAGAAACAAGAAATGGGGAAAGGATTCCCTATTTAATAAATGGTGCTGGGAAAATTGGCTAGCCATAAGTAGAAAGCTGAAACTGGATCCTTTCCTTACTCCTTATACGAAAATTAATTCAAGATGGATTAGAGACTTAAATGTTAGACCTAATACCATAAAAGTCCTAGAGGAAAACCTAGGTAGTACCATTCAGGACATAGGCATGGGCAAAGACTTCATGTCTAAAACACCAAAAGCAACAGCAGCAAAAGCCAAAATTGACAAATGGGATCTCATTAAACTAAAGAGCTTCTGCACAGCAAAAGAAACTACCAGAGTGAACAGGCAACCTACAGAATGGGAGAAAATTTTTGCAATCTACTCATCTGACAAAGGGCTACTATCCAGAACCTACAAAGAACTCAAACAAATTTACAAGAAAAAAAACAACCCCATCAAAAAGTGGGCAAAGGATATGAACAGACAGTTCTCAAAAGAAGACATTCATACAGCCAACAGACACACGAAAAAATGCTCATCATCACTGGCCATCAGAGAAATGCAAATCAAAACCACAATGATACACCATCTCACACCAGTCAGAATGGCAAACATTAAAAAGTCAAGAAACAACAGGTGCTGGAGAGGATGTGGAGAAATAGGAACACTTTTACACTGTTGGTGGGATTGTAAACTAGTTCAACCATTATGGAAAACAGTATGGCGATTCCTCAAGGATCTAGAACTAGATGTACCATATGACCCAGCCATCCTATTACTGGGTATATACCCAAAGGATTATAAATTATGCTGCCATAAAGACACATGCACACGTATGTTTATTGCGGCACTATTCACAATAGCAAAGACTTGGAATCAACCCAAATGTCCATCGGTGACAGATTGGATTAAGAAAATGTGGCACATATACACCATGGAATACTATGCAGCCATAAAAAAGGATGAGTTTGTGTCCTTTGTAGGGACATGGATGCAGCTGGAAACCATCATTCTTAGCAAACTATCACAAGAACAGAAAACCAAACACCACATGTTCTCACTCATAGGTGGGAACTGAACAATGAGATCACTTGGACTTGGGAAGGGGAACATCACACACCGGGGCCTATCATGGGGGAGGGGGGGAGGGATTGCATTGGGAGTTATACCTGATGTAAATGACGAATTGATGGGTGCAGCACACCAACATGGCACAAGTATACATATGTAACAAACCTGCACGTTATGCACATGTACCCTACAACTTAAAGTATAATAATAAATAAATTTAAAAAATAAATAAATCATGCTGCTATAAAGACAAAAAATATATATATTAGCCACATTCTGTCAGGGCTGACATTAAATCAGCCTCAGTCTCATGTCTTGCAGCATCCACAGCTCATTTTCTCAAAACCACTTAAGATTTCAAAATTAACTCAGTTAAACAATGTAAGTCATCTCCTTGATCTTTGACATGAAGGGGTAATTTTCCCCCAAAATAGTACCTCTTTCCTTGACATGATTTAATCTGCAGTTAGAGTATTTAACAGGGTTTTTTTCCTTCATAGAAAATAAAATATACACCTTTCCAATATGAAAAACACTAACTGATAACACTTTTGACCTGGTTCAGCTATAGTTTGTTTTTTTTTTTTAAAGTTTAAAAAAGGAACCTAACTACATCTTTGGACCTTATGTGAGGTCGTGTCCAGGGTCACTGGGACCCCCGCTTGGTTAGTGCAGCCAGGTACCAATTGAAGACAGAAACCCAAGAGTTCACTCAAAGCCCCTTCCCAGTGGTTCATCCTAGTGGAATCCATGGGCACAAAGGAATACAGCATTCCACGGAGGGCTTTGGGGATAGGCTGCTTGAGAACAAAGAAGTGGCTCACGTCCCCCAAGTATAAAAGTCAGTGACTGCTCCCAGCTTCAATGCAGCATCATCCACATCAGCCAAGGTCTGGAATCACCCGAGACCCCATCAACAGGGGATGAACGGAACGTGGCCCGAACATACACAGAAGCAATACTCCACCACACAGCAGAGAGCCCTGTCATCTGCGGCAGCATGGATGGAGCTGGAGTACATTACGTTAAGCAAATGAGCCAAGCAAAGAAACAGCGCATGTTCTCACTCAAGCAGGAGCTGAGAGATCTCATGGAGGCCAAGAGTAGGTGGTGAACAGGGCCCAGCAGAGCCCACTCATAAGCAGGATGGGCAGAGGCTGGTAACGGGCACTAACAGCCTAATGGGAGCACAAGACCTACTATTGACAAATCAGCAGGGGGATGGCAGTGGGTCATCTACTGTGTATTTCAAAACAGCTAGGAGAGAATAATTTGAACATTACCAGCACAAGGAAAAGAAAATGTTTGAAGTGAAAGACATCCCAAGTACCCAGATTTAATCAATATAGGGATGAATCAAAATATCACATGCATTCCGAAAATATGTATATATATTATGTATCAACAAAAAGAAAAACTAATGACAGAACCATTTGCGAAGCACGTGCAGGAGAAGAATGGGAAGCCTGACATGGTGTGGCTGTGTGTCCCCACCCAAATCTCATGCTGAACTCTAACCCTGTGTTGGAAGTGAGCTCTGGTGGGAGGTGATTGACTCATGGCGGTGGTTTCTAATGGTTTAGCAAAATCCCCCCCAAGTGCTGTCCTCGTGACAGTTCTCCTGAGATCTGGTTGTTTGGAGGTGCATGGCACCTTCCCCTTCCAGCCATGTGAAGACATGCCGGCCTCCCCTTCACCTTCCACCCTGATTGTAAGTTTCCCCAGATGTAGAAGCCTGTACAGCCCACAGAACTGTATGCCGATTAAACCTTTTTTTCCTTATTACCCAGCCTCAGGTAGTTCTTTTATTGTAGTGGAAGAACAGTACAGTTCTCAGGACCAGCAATGTTTTCCTTCTACCCAGTGGCCAACAAGGTCCCACACCCTAGCTGGTTTTCTGAAGCCTTTGCCAGAACACTGAGGCTGTTTTGGGGATACTAACTCCCCATCTCTGGCAAACCAGATGGGGCATCCTATTTCCCTTTTACCACCTTTGCGAGAGACCCCACCTCTGAAACGACCTCTGCCAGGGGCCTCCTTCAGCAGCAGCAAAGCTGAGTATTCCTTGCACTTCCCTTCTTCTGAACAAGTGAATATTTTAAGCTTGTTTTTCCATCTTCCCAGCTCATTGGAAAAAAAAAAAAATCTTATGCTTTCTATTTTATACACACACACACACACACACACACACGAGAAGTGCCATGAGGGCAGGGGCTCTTGTTTTCCCAGATCTGAGCCTGGCCCTCAAACACTAGCTGAATTCCTACTAACATGATATCCAGAGGCAGAAATGCAAATAACCCCACGACTTCAAATACCCTAAGGATCTAACAGGCCTAGTGGCCCATGTAACTATGGTTTGTGCAGGGCCATTCAACTGGTGTCCAAATCCCTGTCCAAGTGAGCTCTTTAATTTTAGGACTTTTCAGACAGCTTTTTTTGGTTGTTCTGTTTTGTTTTTGTTAAAGGGATCTATTACAGTTACAATCAAGAATATCCCAGGCCGAGTATGGTGGCTTTTGCCTGTAATCCCAGCACTTTGGGAGGCCAAGGTGAGTGGATCACCTGAGGTCAGGAGTTCAAGACCAGCCTGGACAACATGTTGAAACCCCGTCTCTACTAATACAAAAATGAACCAGCCATGGTAGCAGGCACTTATCCCAGCTACTCAGGAGACTGAGGCAGGAGAATGGCGTGAACCAGGAGGTGAGGCTGCAGTGAGCCAAGATCATGCCATTGCATTCCATCCTGGGCAACAGAGTAAGACTGTCTCAAAAAAATAAAAATAAACCAATATGCCCACTTACTTCTTCACCAATGTCAGATATATCAGTTAAAACAAAAATGTGAAACATGTTTTTAAATTTCAGTGTTGAATTTAACCGTATCTTTTGAGATATGGAGATAGAAGTTCCCCAAGGATCAGGGGAGAAAAAAGTTAAGAAAATTTCAAAACCTCAGGAGAAAAACAAGTATGGGGTAAGACCTCAAGGCAAAACTTTTTCTTTGTACTTTGATTTCAAAAAAACAGAGATACCAAAAATATGAAGTCTCCCATCTGCATTTTATACTCCTCTATGTCCTTTGAAAGGCTGGAGATGGGATCCCAGGTTCCAAAGTGCCTGGCCACGGCTCACATCAGGTGGATCCCTCTACATCCTTTGAAAGGATGAAGATGGGATCCCAGGTTCCAAAGTGCCTGGCCACGGCTCACATCAGGTGGCATCTTTCACAGCCGTTTACTCCCCTGTGTCTAGAGAGCTCTGTGGCCCAATTTACACAAAAAGGTCCTAATTTACACACGTTCATCACTTTGAACAAAGTCTCAAGAAATGAGACAAATATTGATACTCCACAGAAGTATTCTCTTCCGAAAAGTCAAGTGTCAGGCTTCCATGAGCCAGGCAGCTTGGTTACAGAAAGCACTGGCTGACTTGCTGGTTTAATGTTAAATGCATTTAAAATGCTAAGTGATCCGGCCCCCCCGAGTGAGTGTGTGTGTTGAGCTGGCTGTAGTAGTGATGCACACAGGACCATGTTCTTTCCTTTGGTTTTGCTTCAAGCAGAGCACCCCACACCCAGGAAGAGGCCATAGGATGGCATCGAGGTCTAGGACAGTTCTAAGGAGAGCTGCAGGCTGACTGCCTCATCCGCAAATAGTCTCTCATTTCAGAGGAAATCATTGAACAGAGTTCATAACACGTGAATGTTAAAATTTCTTATTTCTAATTTCATCGCATTAGAACTTTTGAATAACAGATGTGCACCTGCTCCAAGTCAATGAGGATGCTCGGACAGTCTCTCACAGGTCCTCCGCCTCCACATCCCACCTAGAAAACGTCAGCTCAAGCCGATCACAGCGCAGTGTGATTTTCTATAATGTGCACGCCTGCATCTCAGCAGAGATGTGAATGTCTAGAATGTGCCCGACAGGCCCAGGAGGAACTGCAGCAGCTGTGGGGACACACTCCGCTTAGGAATCCGATTTGGAGGGAACTCAAGGCAACTAAAACTAGTTCCACTGTTTTTTCTTGGCAAGGCTTGACCAGGGAAACTTATCACTGTTGCTAATTCATGGTAATTGGGATGGGGACTTAACAGTAATTAGAGCAATTACAGAATTTGCTAGTCAATTACAATGGCACAGATTCCTGAGAATGGAAGAACTGTTGCCCAGGAATAGAGTTCAAGATGTCCTCCCCATGCCCCGGGAAACATGGCATTTCCATGCACCCCTGCTTTGGTCCCCCAGTCACCACCCTCCTGATCTCAGCCATCTGATGGCATCACTCCCCACAGCTGGAAACACCTGACCTCTTGTCACCCTCCCATCTCCCCTGCCTTCTTCCAGCCCGGGGTCTTCAGGGATGCCCACAGAAGGGACCAGGAAACCAGGGCCTGCATTCAAAGTCCTCCACGGCAGGACAATCACCAACGGCCAATACTCCCAGAACCTTCCACCTCTAAAACGCTGCATTCTCTTTGCTATGTACACACGGAAGCATGTCAGGTTCCACCTAAAGGTATCATCAGGTTCCACGCTGGTCAGGAGCCCAAGCCTAGTCACTCTGCGTGACTCAATTCACCATCCACCGAGAAGCCTGCAGTTTGGATGGTGGATGCATTTCCCCTGAAGACTCAGAGACGGGAGCCTGGCCAAGGAGACCCATCAACCCCAGTCCCTGCAAGGCCCGGATATCCCCTCTGCTGTCTGCACAGAGTACCACAAGTCTAGCAGTGCTGGCTCTGTGGTGGGATCCATCTGAACCTGCAGAGGACCCGGGGCAGAACCGTGCAGCCTAGCTGCAGCCAGAGGCCTAAGGGATTCCCACAAGGCTCTCCAGCCAAGGTGCCCTCACCACAGGCAAAGCCATGCAAGAGAACAGCCTGCTGAACTGGAAACGTCCCAATCTGCTCAGCCAACACAGAAAGACAACAGCCACCTACAGCTGCTGAGCCCCGAAACGTGGCCACTGGGTCTGAAGGGCTGAATCTGGAATTTAATCTGTGAAGTACTTTTCAAATGTGTTTAGCTATGTAATCAAATCTTTATTCTAATTAAATTTAAAGGAGCCTCTGGATATGGGCTCCCTTGTCAGGCATCACAGCTCCAGGGAATAATGGGAGAGAGAGGCCCAGAGCCTCTCTGCATTCTCCACGCTAATTCAACACGTCACCATAAGGAAAGGCACTCCAGCAGGAGAGGTGTGCACAGGAAGAAATGGATTGGCCCTGACACAAGCATGACCCCCATGGCATCACAGCTGCCTCAGCCAACAGGCAAAAGACAATGATGCCCACCTGGACAGGCCACCGGATGTGATGACGCAACCCAAGCCCTAGGCCCACAGCAGCCAGAGACCACCCGCTGCTCGTCCCGGGTGAAACACAAGCCCTGGTCCCACAGCAGCCAGAGACTACCCGCTGCTCATCCGGGTGAAATAGGCAGAGCTGCCTGAGCCCTCAAAAGCAGGAAGAATTAAGGAGGCAATTCCCGCGATTCCCAGGACACACATGACACGCCTCGGAGACAGACACAGGCTTCGCTGTGAAAGTGCAGAGGATGGTGCAGTCCCTAGGTGGGCTGCTTCTTCCAACGATCGGGGAAGAAACCAGATCCATTTCCTTGTAGGAGAACCATTTGTACCGTGATTAGACAGGAGACAGAAGGTGGCTGATGTTATCAGATCACCAAGCACCGCACGGCTGCTTCTCCAAGGAGAGCCTGGAAACTTGCAGCCACCCGTGTAGGGGCTGCAGTGTTTACAATGGAGACATGGGTGACTGAGGTCTGGCTTCCTCAGGGAAGCTAAATTTGAACTTTCACCACTGAGGAATCTGTCATTTACAGTCATTCTCCCTCAGTGCAGAAGAGGGCTCAAGACACTGCACCAGACTTCAACACTCAGGGACAAATTCACAAGTTTTACAAAATGTCTATTTACTTGGGATGCCAGAAGAGATGTAGCTTCACACACACACACCCCCGGGTTTGCTTAGCCCCTCCACCAGTGGACCTCACCAACGGATGACACATCCACGCCTCATCCATGGCAGCAAAGAAAACCACTTGGAAGACAGCCACTCCCACCAATCTTCCTGGTTTTGCTGTTTAAAACCTGCATCTCATACGTGAGATTACACTTCTCCGAACAACAGACATTGCGACTGTCATTTCACCCAAAAGGGCTTTAAGAAATGACACACGGCCCAGATGCCACAGGTCGCAGGCCACCGTACTCTAGCCTAATTCCTTTGTACCTGTATGGAGGCTTCACAGATACAGCCCCGTCACATTAATGACCGTATGAGAAGCTCGGGGCAGAGAGGAACTCAATGCTGAATTTTTACATATTTATCGCCCTTTTATCCAGAAGACAATGGAGAAAGGCTGGGGCAGATCACCTCATTGAGTGTAATGACTCCAGCCACTTCTCTTCATCCCAGGTCACTCCCTCAAATCACACGCTTTTGAGAAACCAAAGCCATTCTGTTCTCTTCACTCTGGGTTCCAAGTACTAAATTCCTCCATTTTATATCTGGACTGCAATCTGATACAAAATTTAAAGCTAATTTAGGTTGCGGTAATAGCTCCTATTTACGTTATAGAAAAGGCATGAATGAAAACTTTAATCTGTTCATAGGACCAATTTTGTAAACAAACCAATTATTCAAGCAATGATTGTCTTCAGATGCAAATTAATTTGCTCCTAAAAGATTTTCCAATAGGCATTTTTAAATCCATGGTCTGTATTTCCTGAGCCTGTCTCTGCACCTTCCCGAGTGCACAGGACTTCTCAGGGCATCCCATCAGCAGGCCCACTGAAGAGAACAAGCCCACAGCCCCCAGCCCAGGAATCAAGTCCGAGCCCCAGCAGCCCCTCATCCAGCTGGGGCTTCCTCACCAGCACAGCACCCAGAGGACTCCAGGTTTAATGCCACGTGTGCATGGAAAGTCGAGTGCTGGAAGGAGCACAGTGGACATTCTACAAATGCAAATTCCCTCCTCGAACAGCCCAGCAACCCTCTACCTTCCTCAAAGTACCCATGCCAGGCAGGCATAGAGTCTAATGGGGTGCCTAGGAATCAGCATTTAATACTATTCTGATGAATAAAAATGTTTGAGAGGCCGGTCAGCGAGAGGTTGCCATGGCCTCCACTGATTTGCAGGCTCTGAAGAGACACATCCAGGTAACAGGTCAGACAGGACAAGGATGGGGAAGTGGAGGGCAAATCCCATAGGCCACCAACCACCCCGCCATCCCCAGAGACTCCGTGATTTAAGGAGAGGCAAAACCAGGGAGAAAAGATGCCTGCACCACTCGAGGGACTGAGCTTTCACCTAAAGCGTGCAGCATGTGGCTGAGGGTCAAAGTTGGGCAAGCCAGGAGCACAGAACGGGGTTCACAGGCCCAGAGGTGCCCCCCACACCCAGACCTCCCAAGCACTGCCTGTCTCCTGCTCCCCTCTATTGTGTTGGTTTCTCAGCTGCCCCCCACCACCTTACACCTCTCTACAAGCTTGGTGAACTGAAAATAGCACGGGGGTGTAAGAGCTGGGCTCTGGGGCCAACATCCTGCCTGAGACATTAGTTCCACCCTACCCAGCTGTGATATGAGCCCGAGATTTCTCAAATGTGAGATGGGAAGGAACTGAACCCACTTCCCAGGGCGGCTGTGGAGACTGAGATCACATATAGCCACACCTCGGCGTCCAGCACACGTGGGACCCCAGCCGCGTTGACCCTGATGGGAATCCCTCTATGCCCCCTCTGCTACCAGAGCCAACTCCCACCAGTAGCTGTGGAGGGTGCGTCCTCTATTCCCACGCCACTCACCTCCCATCACTCCACACAGTGACCTGCCGCGCAGCAGCCACCAGCAAACCCAGCCCCACTATCCAGGCTCCTGTGGATAACCGAACCCTCACCTTGGGGCGTCTTCTACTTGCGGTTCCAAAGGGGGCCGAGAAACCGCCCTCAAGGGCACTCACCTGTTCCTTATTGCACGTAATGACCTGTCACGCAGGTCCACCAGCAAACCCGGCTCCACCATCCAGGCTCCTGTGGATAACCGAACCCCCACCTTGGGGCGTCTTCCACTTGCGGTTCTGAAGGGGGCCAAGAAACCGCCCTCAAGGGCAGTCACCTGTTCCTTATTGCACGTAATGACCTGCCATGCAGGGCCACCAGCAAACCCGGCTCCACCATCCAGGTTCTGGTAGGTAACTTCCCCCACCCTGGCTTCTTCCTAGGTGTCTGGGAGGCTCAGAAACTGCCCTCCAAGGGCACTCATCTGTTCCTTATTGCACTAATACCTCGTTTACAGAAACCCACTTTGACTTCCAGCACTGCAGGTGTGACAATTTAGGAATCCTGCTTGCTTGCAAGCTCCAAGAGCTTGAGGTCATGTCCACCTCACCAGCATCCCAGAGACCCAGCACTGTCCCACTGTTTAAAATTCCAAAATACTCTTTCAAAATGCTAGTGGCATTTGGTTTGCACATAAAATGCTAAACACCTTCAAGTGAAACAAGTATCTTCAACAGTTTGATTCAATCATAACATGTGAGTTACACATCTGCGAAGTTGTAAAGCGTCATGCATTTATAACATTTTATGCATGGTCAAATGATTAATATAAATTATGAGAATCTCTAACAGGTTTTTTTTCTGACATTAGATGACCAAAGGAAAACTGGGTTCTGGCTGGCTTGTGGGCCTGTAGAGGCAGACATCGGCTGACACAACCAAGCTCCTTCCCACTGACATGGCCTCATCCCAGGCCCCTCACCCGGACGCCCGTAGGCCCCTGGAGGAGCAAGCTGACCTGCCCACATTTCTCAAATGCACAGCTGTTGCTCACACTCCAGATGGAGCTCAAGGCACGAGCAGGCCACCACGCTAAAACTACCACGCAGCGTCCACGCCAGGTGATGGTGGTTTTCACTCCATCCCAAAGCCCCATATTTGAGTTTACAGCTATGACTACTAAATGGATTTTTAGACCCTCAAAAACATACTTTGTTTGCTTTTATGCAACAAAGTTAAAAGATTATCCCTCAGATACAGGCTCTGAAACTGTGGAATAATTATTTCGGAACAGAGCCTCTGCCAGATCAGGATAAGCACTTGGGACAACACCCCGTGACCTCAGCCCACACAAACCCATCCAGAGACCTCCCTCACTGCTCTGTAATTTCTGTGGATTTCTGTAAACGTGGTATTAGTGCAATAAGGAACAGATGAGTACCCTTGGAGGGCAGTTTCTGAGCCTCCCAGCCACACAGCCATGTTCAGGCTGAAGCCGCACCACCTGCAGAAACACTGTCCCTCCCCGAGGTGTGCCTGGCTTCTCCCTTTTTCCAGAACTTAACAAAATCTGAAAGGACAGGTCTGTGTAGAAAAATACAAACTACTTGCGATTTCTTTTCCCAGTTCAGGCTGTAGGAAGCTCCTTTCAGCCCTCACCGTGTTGTGACTGTGGCTTGGTTCCCGTAAGAAATAAAGTCAGAAGCCGGGCGCAGTGGCTCAAGCCTGTAATCCCAGCACTTTGGGAGGCCAAGACGGGTGGATCACGAGGTCAGGAGATCGAGACCATCCTGGCTAACACGGTGAAACCCCATCTCTACTAAAAAATACAAAATATTAGCCAAGCGTGGTGGTGGGCGTCTGTAGTCCCAGCTACTTGGGAGGCTGAGGCAGGGGAATGGTATAAACCCAAGATCCGGGCACTGCACTCCAGCCTGGGCAACAGAGCGAGACTCTATCTCAAAAAAATAAAAAAATAAAATAAAGTCAGAATTCTAGTCCCCGTCTCCTGGGCGGTGTGGCAGGCATACATACCTTCAGTTACATGAGGAAAGGCGTGGCAAGCCCCCTTCCTTCAGTAAAACTGCACAGTTCCCAGAACCCTGATGCCATCCCCCTCAAGCCACTCTGAACACCTGGACAGAGCACATTTCAATGCGTGCACCTTTGTAGGCTAGTTTTCTATTTCTCCACTAAATCACCCCAAATTTAGCGCCCTAAACACTGACTTATTTTCTCACATTTCTGGAAGCTGGAGTCCAAAACAGGTCCCACCAGCTAACGCCCAGGTGTCAGCAGGGCTGGCTCTGGGGGAAGCGAACATCTCCTTCCCTCCTGTGGCCTCTAGAGGCTTCACACATCCCCTGGTCCATATGGCACCCACCAGTCTTCAGAACCCACAACGGCCCTGATGGCCCAACAGGAAGACGCAGAACGTCAGGAACCCAGGCTCCAGTGCTATGGCCAAGCCTCCCCAACCTCCCAGCATCTCACGCACTCCCGTGCGAGCTAGTATAGATTCCACTTTAACTAGTGTCACCTGTGTAAGGGGTACGTGCCCAGCTGTGAACTGGTTAACCTCACCCACACAGACGCCGGGAATAAACTCACAGGCCATGGACCACTGCACAAGCAATGAGCGACCACCTGTTCGGGGACCTCCATGGCCCAGCAGAGCCCTCCGGTGCCTCCCCATGGGCTCAGGGACCGGCGGCCAGGGTCTGCAGAGCCAGAGGGCCCTGGATTTTAAAAAAAAAAAAAAAAAAAAGGCAGCTCCTATGTTGGGACGCACCCGACCGTGGTTGAGTTCCCGGTACTTTAAGTAGCCCAGGTGGACAAGCCGCTCCGCGTGCAACCCCATCACCAGAATAACGCCTGCACGTGGCGAGTGCACGGGTGTCCACCCCTCAGCCCAGCTGGCCGCGCTAAGCACATCGCCGCCGTGATGCCCAATCAGACTCAGCTGCTGGCACAGCCCAGGCATCGGACCCCAAGAACATTCCGGATCACAATTCACAGTAGTGATTGCGATCAGGGCCACATGTGGCTGAATGTATTTACAGGAGGACGCCACAGCCGATCTATCTGGACTGAGAGCATTTCCCACTGTACATTCTTACAACACCATTTTATTTGCACTTTATTAAACTTTTATGGCTTTTTCTGCCTATCTACTTTATGGGAGTGTTCTTGTTCTTATGACTGCAGTGATACTTCACGCTACAGCTATCAATGTGTAAAATTAGTTTGGAAGGCGCCTTATCATTAAACATTTCACAAGCAAGCAATCAGAGGCACCTAACCTGGAGGCCCGTTTTCTTCTCTGAGCCAAACCTACCTTGGACTCAAAGAAAACAGCACACGGAGAGGGGCTGGATCTCCAGCACTCATTTCTAGGGGGCCTCCTGGGGAGCAGATATGGAGGGAGAAGCCCTGGGCTACGGCACTGTTGTACTAAAGAAAAGTCCATTTGGGTAAATGCAAGCACCAGACTGAAGAGATTAAGCAAACCATGAAAAGAAACCACTAACTACAGCTTCTCCAAAACAGAACTAAACTCCCTTTAGGTTGAATTGGAAAAGCAGAAGTGATGATCAGGATACAAAAGAAATGACAAAGTATCTGAACACAGGAGAATAAACAAGGGCCACTGTCTCTTCCTGTGTCAGTGAGAGCCTCACATCTAAGCTGGATTTAGAAGGTTGCTACTTTGGACTGAAAGTTATCCCCAACCCTAGGTTGTAAGCAAGTGGAGTAGAACGCTTCAATTATTTCAAAGTTTAGAAGTAAAGTTCTGCAACTGTCACAACCATTTTAAATGGTGTGAATTTTAAAGTGACACAATCTGTTGGCTGGAGTATCTAACGGCTTAACCACAGGGTCATGTTGGAAAATTATTCCAGTTGCTTTTGTTTTTCCTACTGAAGATGTATTTGAACGTTCTTGTAGTTTGCAGTTGGCTGGTTCTGATGTTTGGTCCTGAGGAGGCCCAAGTACCCAGAGAGGAAGAATCTGAAACCTCAAGACACTCCAGTGCTATCTGGGGAGATGGAGACCCCAACCCAAGGGCTACTGACAGACTCAGCATGGGCGCATCGCCGCCTGACGCAATGGGCCACATATTTTCCGCTTACAAAACAACATAAGCACATACCCCCAGGTGTGCACCCATGCTCTGTACACGCTCATGTCTGTCCATGCCAATACCAGTACACACCCCCAGGTGTGCACACACGCTCTGTACACATCGGTCCCCGCCAACACCAGCACACACCCCCGGGGGTGCAAACACACTCTGTACACGCTCACGTCTGTCCATGACAACAGTACACACCCCCGAGGTGTGCACACATGCTCTGTACACATCTGTCCCTGCCAATGCCAGCACACATCCCCAAGGTGTGCACACACGCTCTGTACATGCTCACACCCCTTCCTGCCAATATAAGCACGCACCCCCAGGGGTGCACACACGCTCTGCACATACTCACATCTGTCCCTGCAGTCTGAATTAAACAGTCACGGAGAGGCAGAAGAGGAGGAGGAAGGACGCAATGGGCACTGAGGTCCTGGGCCGGCTCCCCTCCCTACCTCGGGAGACACCCCTCATGTGATCCTGCTGTCACTCACCCTTCTGCCTCCATCCTCCATCCTCCCATATGGATCAGGAGGACGCCCACTGCACAGAGCTGTGATGAGCATGAACAGAAGATGGCAGGAGCTCATGCCAAGGTGCTGAGCACGGGGCCTATGGAGTGCTTCTTTCTGCTGTGGCTGATATCATTAAACAAGAGGCTGACACAGCTTCCGGAGAGAATGTCACTCACTGAGAAACTGAAACGTGTGACCTAGGAGCCTGTGAAGGTCTAAGAACCAACAAACCAAATGATTTTGTTTGTTTTTCAAACACTGTAGCCTGTTTTTTCTTTTTTTAATGCTCTACCTTGGGTATCATTTAGTTTAATTTCAAAGTAAGTCCAATAAATACACAAAATCACAGGACTGAGCATGGAGCATTGTTTCACTTCATGTCCTCCAGCCTTTAGGACACATTAAGGAAAGACATGATTCCAGGATTCCCATTAGAAAGGCTGCCCTGAGGCACCTGCTGGGACAGCCAAATTGCAGCTGTTGATGTTGCCCCCAAGCTGCTTGGATGAAGCAGAAGATTCCTGAGGTCTCTTCTCTTCTGTGCCTCACCCAGGAGAGAAGGTGGAGGGAGAAAGGTGAGAGAAGACAGGAAGAAGGAGGGGGGAGGGAGGGAGAGAGGAGGGGGGAGGGAGGGAGAGAGGAGGGGGAGGGAGAGAGAGAGGAGGGGGTAGGGAGGGAGAGAGGAGGGGGAGGGAGGGAGATAGGAAGGGAAGGGAGGGAGAAAGGGGGGGGAGGGAGGGAGGGAGGGAGGAGGGGCATGTTCCATCCACCAAGGCAGCTGCACTGCAGAGAGAATGGAGGGTGTGTTGCCTCTCAGGACAGCAAGTTCAAGCTGTTTATAATTGTTAGTGTAAACGTGACCAGCTGAGGACAGGGCTGTAATTGGAGTTGACAACATTTTATTTTCATAGTTGATATTGCGGACCTGGATCTAAAGCACCGTGCCTTGCCCTTTTGCCAGATGGGCCAATGCCTCTCTATACTTAAGTCTATTTGACTAAATACCTGATATTGACTAGGAATTATGTTGTGTAGGATACCCCTTACCACAGTAACGTCAAACTCACGTTCTCAATGCAATTTGCTCAGGGACTGGCTTCTAACTCTGGGTGGGAATGTTAAACTCAGTCCAGTTCAATTCAATAAGCATTTATCAAGAAAATCCTAGACCAAGAGCTGTGTTAGACACTGGGTAGGGGGTAATGGGGATACGAAGATGTAGAATTAGGACTCAAGAAACTCAAATGCTCTCATTTAATTCCCTAATGCAATTACCCAGCTTCAACCTGAGGGCTGTAATGTCTAAATTCACTTTTTCTTCATTCCAGTTCTACATAACAAAGCATAAATAATAATAGAGGAATGATTCCGTGTTGGACTATTCAGTGGACAGAGAAGAGCATTCTGACCGGCGTGAGACACTGTCTCCATTTCCAGGGAGCCTGTGACGTGGCTGCACGGAGCACACGCGTGAAGATTCAGGAGCACGAGCGTCAGGTGACGGGAGGAGCACGGAGGCAGCACCAGACAGATGCCTGCCGAGGGGCCGCTGCAGCCGAGCTGGCCGGGAAGGTCACGGGAGCGGGCGCAGGCGTCTCCCTCCAGCCACACTTGGTTTTCATGAGGACGCGTGCAGGGAAGGGGATGACACCGAAATGCTGTGGCGCTGAGGGGAGGAGGGGAAGAATGCAGGGTTGAGGGCTGGCCACCACCCCTTGCGTCCCTGCCCCTATGAATGCTGCCAAAATCAGCCCCAATGGGGAGAAGTGAGGTGGCTGAAAGAGGTGGACAGACTTGGCTTCCATGGAATTCACAGATTCCAGTCATTAAAATTACCTTCTGAGTTTTCATTTGGAAAACTTTGCAAAGGTACTTAGGGACAAAAGGCAGAAGATGAAACCAACACAGTTGGGCTCAAACCGCCGCCCTTCTCCTCTCTGCATCCAACACCCACCCTGAGCCCCTGAGTGCGAGGACCCGGAGCTGCCCAACCCAAGGGCGCGGCCCCTGACCAGAGGAGGGAGCGGCACAGCGGGGCCCCCAGCATGTGGATGGCAGGATCTGTGCTATCTCAGTTCCAAGGCCCCAAGCAGAGAAGGCCTGGGGCTCCCAGCTGAAGCTTTGCTGTCTCCTCTGTCACCAAAGTCGAGAAGGACTGAGTGAGACCAACGCCGGACCTGCCGGCTCCTCAGTGGCTGCCGATGTGGCCCTCAGGCTGCGGGTGAGACTGTCTAGGGGAGCCCAGACAGCGGTGAGAATCACAGCCACGAGTGCTCCAGGGGACCCAAAACACAAGCGCAGCCTGAGGAAGGCAGCGACCGCTCAGATCCCCGTCCAGGCTTGTGTGCCACACTCCAGAGGCACACGGCATCAGAACATGGCGCTTTAAGTGGCTTTGTGGGGTGCAGGAACACAAAGTGGGGCCTCGAGTGGCTCAGAAGTCACTCCCACCAGACAGCGGGGACCTGGGCGGCCCCTCTGGACGTGGCTGGAGTCTCTCCAGGGCGGGCTCCAAAGTTCCACGGAGGAGGTGAGAGTCCGTCTTGCTCTGACCTGAGAAAGGCCCCTAATAGGTATCCTGAACATGCAGGCACACAGCTGGCTGACTCATCTGAAGGGACCTGCTGTTGCCACAAGCCAGGGAAGGCTGGAGAGAACTCGACTAACACAAGAACCTTGCCCAGGCACCCACCTGGGGCGCCCACGAGAAAACTAGGGAAGCTGTGAAGACGGAGGTCTGCACGGGGCTGGGAGAACCCAGGGAGGAGCCGCACTGGGGACCAGGTGGGACGGAGGGCTGGGCCTCACAAGCAAAGGACGGAGGCGCTCAGTGCCATGAAGATCCCGCTGCACCCACAGCTGCAGGCGTGGCTGGCAGCACGAGCTTGGTTGCAGGGGCCCAGGAGCACGTGTGTTTGGCAGGAGCTGCCCTCCTGGAGCCGCACTACGGGTACCGTCATTTTAGAGGCAGGCACCTGATATCAACGATGACAATCAACCATGCCACCCTGAATTATAGCCGTGTCCTCAGCGGGTCACTCTTTACGCTGACAATTACGAAGAGCTTGAACTCGCTGTCCCAAGAGGCGACAAGCCCTTCATTATCACGGCGGCAAGCCTCTGTGCGGCCCTCCACCCCCGCCGCTTCCCGTTGGGGGCAAGTGAAGTCCCGTGACGGTGACTCAGAGCCAGCCCAGTAGCTTCAGTGCAGGAAAAATCACAAACACTCAAACACATCCTAAACATGGGCAGTTGGTAGGAGCCGATTCCTCAATTCAACCTGTTCAGAGGCTTTCTGGGCTAGCACAGCTCTGATCACAGGCTTGCGCTTTCTGCTCCCCGTGAAGGGCGGCGAGGAGGCCGGGCTCTGCCATTCTGCAGGCTCCACTACGTGAAGTCTGCCCGGTGGCCTGTGCCAGACGGTGTGACCGTTGCCCGCAGCGAATACTCGGCACAGCAGAGCCGGCGTGGGGAAGAACAGAAAGTGCCCTGTAAACCCGCAGAAGACGCTAAGCCACGCACGGCCTCACGTGCACTGCGTGTCAATCACGGGAAGCAGGAAGGAGCTCTTAATAGTTCCAGTAAATGCAAAGGCCGCCCTGGAAAACTGCGTGAAACTTTCTGACGACTCACAGGTGAGGAGCCACTGCCTGAGACACAAAGGTAAAGAATTAATCTGAAACTGCATATTATAAAACTTATTTTTAAATGACGGTGCTTAATTGAAAAGACTCCCAAAGAGTACTGCATTAGAAAGTGACAGAGTGAAACCGTGAGGCTGACCACAGGAGTCCCTGGAAAATTCACCAATGGGGACATTGTTTCCCAGTGTCAAAACTAGGAAACAGAAGAACCGCACCTGATAAAACATTCAATTAATCACTTGAGTCCTCCCCACATACGAAGCTATGTTAAAAAGTGTTCCCAGAAGCTAAAGTGAGCAGGAGGGCTGTGAACACACAAAGAAAGAGCCACTTCGTCTGCGGACCACGACAAAAGAAACGCTAATGAGTGCCTATGACATGCTGGAGTCCAGGGCTCTGGGTACAGCTGTGACGGGGACACTCAGGGTTCCACTGTCCAGATGGGAAAACAGGGTGGAAACACCAGGGAGCCTGTCCCAAGGTGCAGAGCCAGTGAACGGTGGTTCATACTGGGCCAATCCCAGCTGCCAGGCTCTGGGGCTCCTGGGGACAGAAGCCTGTTGACTTCACTCTGGTGTGTGAGAGGCGGCAGCATCCCCCAAAGGAGCCTGGAGAAGTGGTGTTACCCTCCATCCCTCCATCCCCTGTCCCCGGTGTTACCCTCCGCCCTGTTCCCAGAGTTACCCTCCGTTCCCCCATCCCCGGTGCTACCCTCTGTCCCCTGTCCCCAGTGTTGCTCACCATCCTCCTCACCTCCGGGCCCCTCTCCCTGTCCTCCCTCATTTTCCTGTTCACCCAGAGCACGTCACATGACTCTTCCCTTTTCAAGAGGCTCAGCTATACCCAGAGGCATTCCAGCCTATTCAGGACAGGACACACACCCTGGGGAAATGCTAACACAGGGTCGGAAGGGCCTGAGACCCTCACTGTCACCCAGGAAGGATGGAAGAGCCCACGGTCATGCTGCTTGTGAGGCAGGATGAAAACATCTGTGTCCAAAATATTATTTTCACTAGAACTGTTCAGACCATTCGTGAACGAATCAGTTAAATACTAGCAAGGGCCATTCCCACTTATTCTCTGGCTACAGTTTTCCACCCACCAGCAACCACACTTCTAGGAATTATCCCTAATGCAGTATCAGCGCCTTGTGCCTTTAGGAAAACCTCTTTCTCTCCAGCTTTGTCCTCCTTCCACAAAAGGTGCCTCTGACTGCCTCACTCACCGTACCAGGATTTCGCTCGGCTACAGAGGAAAATCTGCATGGGGCTCAGAGGTGGGTGGTCCCCTCATGGGCAGCAGCTCTGTGACATCCTCCGAGGAGCCTGGCCCAGGCCTGCCCCACACACCAGGACTCTGCCTTCTGGCCCTCGGGCCCCCGAAGCTGCTTTCCCTCCAGGGGTCATGCCTCGGGCAAGAAGGCCGGACAAGAGCCCAGGGCTGCTGTGGGTCGGGAAAGTCTCCTGA
Source organism: Chlorocebus sabaeus (assembly GCF_047675955.1). Lineage (NCBI taxonomy): Eukaryota > Metazoa > Chordata > Mammalia > Primates > Cercopithecidae > Chlorocebus > Chlorocebus sabaeus. The sequence continues at coordinate 96,610,339 of NC_132917.1, read as the reverse complement.
CACCTCCCACTCCAGGACCCCCCATCAGCATCCCAGCATCTGGACCTGTGTCACCAGCCGCTCTGCCGTGCAAGAGAATTGGATTTTCAGCTGGGTGTGCTGCTTCCCTAAACAAAGTAGGGTGTTGTTACTGAGGAAAAAGGAAAAAGCTAGCATCTTCCTGGCAACCCCACGACATCCAGCCACTGGTTCTCACCACCCCAGAGATGTCCATCCAGGGCAGATAGTGTCTTCAACCAAGTGCCACTGACCCAGAAGTGCAGTAATTAGTACACTTTCACCAGAATCACCCACTCCTTCACCTTTACACCCAAGAAAAACATGTTTGCCAGGCAAATTAGATGTCCAGGAGGTGTAAGGAAACCCCAAGCCTGCTTTAAGCCTCAGACTTTTGAGACCGTTGAGGGCTGTGCGCACAAGAGCAAGGCTGCACCCGAAAGCTCTGCTCCTGCCGGACGTCATGGACAGACCACACGGCTCAGCCACATGGACCCTTCCAGGACTTCACGAGAGGGACCTCCGTGGTACATGCAATGATGTGCACTTCGTTCAGCCTCGAACAGACCACGCCCTCGTTACAGGGTCAGTGATCCACCTCCTGCCATCAGCTCCCCACCTCACCGAGGGTCTGCATCTGCATCTGTCATAACTTTGCTGTTTTACCCGGGTACTAAAATGCAGCATCGGAATGTTTAAAGGTCTTTAAATATCAACCCTCCGGGTGCAGTTCTTGGCACTTTAATGCGGTCACTCGATGCAGGCCTCACTCACAACTCTGAGGTAGCTCATACCTTTCCTACCTAACCAAGGAAGAAACGAAGGCATGGAAGGTGCAGCTCCTAAGGAGCAGATTAGGATTCAAACCAGTGATCTTCGTCACATGCTGAGCTACCTCCCAGGCTGAGATAACATTCAAAATTAACCAGGTAGAACAGCGTTCCATAAATCAGCCAGAAATGGTCCTTGTGGATGGGCCTGTGGTTATTCCCTGAAGAACAAGACCATTCGCCCAAAAATCCACCTGTGTCACACTCAAATGTTTACATATCCAATTATTTTTAAAAATAACCCAATCAAGCATGTTCACAGCCATTTAGAGCCATACAAATTGTCTGCTTTGCTTACAATCAACCCAAGACCTCTGTCGGCAAAGGGCACGGTGCCAGGTCCAGAGAAGGTGGGACAGAGACACAAACAGGAACCGCTCCGTTTCTTTGGGAGCCTCGCTCTGATGGGCCCGCGAAGACATGGCGCAGACGGCGGGGCACAGGCAGAGGGCAGGCCAGGAGAAGGGGCTGCATTGCCGGGAGGCAGTGCTTTGAGCTCTAATGGATGGAACACTGCTAACCAGCGAAGGTGGAGAGAGGGCAGCCCTCTGACAGGACGAAGAGGCAGCAAAGCACAGTTGGCCTCGGGGAACCGGAAGCCACAGGGACATCAGGCTGGGTGCTGCTGTCTGCTGGCCACCGGCTGGGAGACTGTACTGGGCCTGGAGGGACATCCCTGACACTCCCCACTGGATGCCAGGGCCACCCCCAGCCCCAGGTGAGAACCACGGATCCCATGGTGAATGAGGACAGCCTGTGGGAAGTAGGGCTGGGACAGCTCTGCACGGCTTAATAGGAAAGTTGGGTTCTATTTTGTGGGGTTTTGGTCACGCCAATGGCCGGTCAGTGCTGTCCATCAGGAAGTGATTTGAGGATAGATTAGAGAAGGGGCTGCCAAGGCCAGCTGGGCATTCGCTGCCTGGGTCCAAGGAAAAGGAAATAAAGGCTGGCGATGTGATAGTGTGGGGGAGCACAGAGGGAAGGAACTGGTGGAGACACAGGACTGGCTCCGCACAGGGCCACGAGCAGCTACCCGGGGATCGTCCTATTAATTCTCCTTAGGGTCCAAGAGGCGGCTGTGAGGATCCCTCTCCTGAGGACAGAACTGCTCCAGAGCCACACAGCGAGGATCCAAAGAACCAAGATCCCGGCCAGCTCCAAAGTGGGCGATCTTGACCCCTCACCCGTGGTCCTGAGGCAGGGATCAGAGCCCCCTGGACACACAGACCCTCCCAGGAACTGCAGGAAGGGGAAGCAGACGCCCCGGACCAGCGGCAGGACCCAGGGTTTCTGCCCTCCAGGGCACATTTGGACCAGCCACTGCACAGGTGGACACACGGTGCTTTAACCCGCGCTGGGGAAAGGAGCCCTCGCTGTCAGGATGGAAGGGTGGAGACCCCACCCTCGATGGGGACCGGCCTCCCTACTTTAACCCGCGCTGGGGGAAGGAGCCCTCACTCTCAGGGTGCAGACGGCAGCTCGATCGGGCTGGCCTCCCTGCTAGGCACAGCCTGAGCCACATGACGAAGTCCAGAGAGGATTACCATTGTACACCTGGCCCAGCTTCCGGCAGCCCCCGACCAGGCCACTACCCTCACTCCAACAGCCCGGTCCATCACCAAGCCCCACCCTCTTCTGCCAGCCCTGCCCCCACAAGGCCCCTCCTCTCGCTGCAAGTCCCGCCCCCAAGGCTCAGCTTGCCTGCAGCCCCGCCCCACTGGCTCCACCCCATCGCCTGCAAGCCCCATCCCCAAGGCCCAGCTCATCCCCGCCTAGGAGGCTTCACTCCTCACCTGCAAAGAGCCACCCCTTACTAAGCTCCTCCCATCACTTGCACAGCCCCGCGCAACATAGCACTACGCCCTCCAGGAACCCCTCTTTTCACCCGCGCAGCCCCGCCCTTCACCAGGCCCCACTCATCTGCATAGACACGCCTCTCGCCACGTCCCACTTCTCCCTTGCCCACTTCCCCCTCCTTCTACTGTCCACATCCTGCTGCTGGCCCCACCCCGCCCCTTTCGTCAAGCCGGCCGCGCCCCTTTTACCCGTGAGCACGCTTCTCCCCTTGCCGCCTCCTTCGGCATGTCGGCCCCGCTCCTCCCGCCCATCGCCCTCTGCACCGCCCTCCCGCCCGTCCCAGAGCAGTGGAGGCCCGCCCTTTTCATCTACAGCCTATCGCAGAGGACGTTGCCGTTCGCGCTGACCAATAGGAGTGGTGGCCGTCACAGCAAGCCCCGCCCCACGCCCTACGTCGCGTTAAGTGGGGTCCCTCGCCAGCCCCGAGCTGGTCTTACGCCATGTGGCGCTGTGGCGCGCGGAGGGGGTTGAGTTCTCTGAGGCGGCTGAGCGGCGGGTGAGGCGCTGCGGTCGGCGGCTAGAAGTGCTCGGCGTGCTGGCTCCCGGGAGAGGAAGGTCCAGGGCGGGCCGGAGACGTAGGGGTCCCTGCGCCCAAGCCTTGCAGCTCCCCGCACTGTGGGCGCCCCGCACCCCGAGGCCCTGCCGGGGCCTTCCTTGGGCTCCCACATCCGGGGTTCTGAGGCCGGAGGACCCCGGGGCGATGCCCCGGGCTGGGGGCCGGGTCTGCCCGTGGCGCTCCCGGCAGGGCCCTCCTTTGGAGTGGGCTTTAATGGGGGTAGTAAATGGGGCCGGCAGTTGCGGTTCTCGCTGGTGTCTTTGCTCCTAGTTCATTTTTGTTGGAGGCCGAGTCCTTAAGAGACCCGAGGCGCCCACAGCCCACTCTTAAAGTCCGGCTGTGTTCAGAGAACTGAAGCCCCCCGGAATTTAACTTTTTTTGGTTTTTTAACGACTCAGTTTATGGGGGAAAAAATTGACGAAGCGGTTTAGTGCTCATGGTAATCCACGAGCCAGTATTTAATGTAACAGTTCAGCGCTGCCGGCCCAGGCCGGGGGGAGACACGGGGCGTCCGTGGCGTGAGTTTGGCAGCAGGTTACTGGAAAGTTCGGGGGAGACCCTGGCCTTACCGCTCATGGGTTTCCTATCATGTCCTTGCTCATAAGTAACTTCTTAAAATGCGTCTCTGTCCCATAATTCTGAAATTTGCTAAATCAGTAAGCAAATGTTGACTATAGCATATCTTCATAATGTTGACAGTGACTGAATAGGTGTTTTCTTTTCCCCTGTATATATCTTTAAAATATTTTGGTGGGATATATTAATGTAGAAAAGCCCGTAAGACATATAGTACAATTTGAGAAAATAAAGTGTTTTTTTTTTTTTTTTTTTTTGAAGAGACGGGATCTTGCTCTGTTGCCCAGGCTGGTTTAGAACTCCTGGGCTCAAGTGATCCCCCTCCTCAGCCTCTCACATTGCTGGGCTTACAGGCGTAAGCCATCTCATCCAGGTGAGAATAATTAGAAAATAAGTAGGTTGGGCGCGGTGGCTCACGCCGGTAACCGCAGCATGTTGAGAGGCCAAGGCGGGCGGACCACTTGAAGTCAGGAGTTTAAGACCAGCCTGGCCAACATGGTGAAACCGCGTCCCTACTAAAAATACAAAAATTAGCTGGGCGTGGTGGTGAGCACTTGTCGTCCCAGCCACTCAGGAGGCTGAGGCAGGAGAATTGCTTGAACCCAGGGGGTGGAGGTTGCAGTGAGCCGAGATTGCACCACTGCACTCTAGCCTGGGCAACAGAGCAAGACTCTTGTCTCAAAAAAAAAAAAAAAAAAAGTGTCCGCATGACCAAGCTGAAGATTTCCCCTAACTGCTCATAACCCTCTCCCTCCCGCTTAGATTAGCACTATCATACAGAAATGTCCTTGCTTTTTAAAAATATTTTACCATCTCTATGCATTCTGACAGTATCTTGTTACCTGTTTGAATAATACCTGTTTAGGATAATACTGTATCGTGTGTATCTTTTGTTTAACATTATGTGACCTTCATCTTTGTTATATGCAGTTGTAGGCACTTTTGTTGGTTAGTTTTTTTTTTAATTGAATGATTAGTCTGCAGTTTATCCATTCGCTGTCGTTACACCTCCAGGTGAGTTGAGTTTGGGACTATCAGAGTTTGTGCTGACAATCTTGTCTGTGAGTGCTGGTGCAGCAGTGTAAGGTGTGGAGGATGTAGACCAAGAGGTGAACGGATTTCCAGTATTCAGATTTTTTTTTTTTTTTTTTTTTTTTTTTTTTGACGCCCAGGCTGGAGTGTAGTGGCGTGATCTCGGCCCACTGCAACCTCTGCTTCCCGGTTTCAACGAGTCTCCTGCCTCAGCCTCCCAAGTATCTGGGACTACAGGCACCTGCCACCACACCTGGCTAATTTTTGTATTTTTAGTAGAGACTGGGTTTCACCATATTGGCCAGGCTGGTCTGGAACTCTTCGGCTTCCCAAAGTGCTGGGATTACAGGTGTGAGCTACCATGCCCTGCCTGCTTAGCTTTCTAAAGAATGCCAAGTGTTTTTCCAAAGTTGTTCCACTCTGTACTCCCTATGGGACAGGTAGCAGTGTACGTAGCAGTATGAGAGCAGTATGACTAGCAGTGTGTGAGAGCTCCTGGTAATATTAGGCTTTTTAAAAAGTTTTCACCAATTCGGTAGGCATGTAATGGGATTTAACTGTAGTGGGAATTTCTTCCAATATTTTGAAGGCTTGTGAGGATTCTGTGAGGAAAAGAAGCCCTTTTGTTTAAGAGTTTCTTAAGGGGAATTTAAACCATAATTGTATTATAGTTATTTTTGAACATGTATAAAGAAAAGGTTTCCAACACTGAAGCTTTAGGTAAGATAAAAGGTCATTAAAATGGGAAGGGTCTTACCAGAAATTAGTTTTCTGGAATGTGCAAGATTTTGGAAGATGCAGTATTTAATTTTTATCTAATTAATGATCTTTATCATGTAAGAGTATTTTCACTATGTGGCTGAATAATATTAGCCAGATAATTTTCCTGCAGCTCATCTAACTTAGATGACCTTTAGTCTAGACATGCACACCACAGAGCGTGGCGATGGAACAGTAACCGGGCTTGTGAGAGGGCTCTACAGTATCAACTAGGAGACAAGATCTACGGATTCACCATAAACCAGGTATGGGTCCTTCTCGGCACCTCCTCATAAATCCACATACATTGCAGGTGTGGTTTCTGGCATAGGTACGGGCCCTTTAGGGTGGAGACTAGCCTTGTCCTCGTGTCCCAAGGCCCTGGCCCAGCTCCTGTTGCATGATGGCTACTCGGCTGAACAAAGCTTGTGAGAGAAATGACCCCCGGTCCCTTCCTGGAATCCCGCGAAGCCTGATTCTTGTCAGATTTGAGAGAGTAACACTTCCAGCTGGGTCTGTCATCAGACACACTCAGGTTTCTGCAGCCAAACCTGATGATTCGCTGAGTGTGAGCACGAAGACTCAGTGCCCTGATCTGTTCAGTCAGGTTTTGCCATCAAATAGTTTGCTCTAAACTTCTGCAGAATCTTTCAGTTTTCTGAGCCTTTTGGGTTTCAAAATTATAAAGAATAAATTGTGGACTTATACTTACTTGGGTTTATATTAAAATGGATTCATTTTTGTTTTGTTATTTGCTTAAGTCTTTTCCTTTTTTTTTTTTTTTTTTTTTTAGCATAGTAACTAAAAATGACCACACTTCACATATTTGGCCAGCTGTTGGCTCTGTGCTATGCTTGATGTTGTAGCAAATTTAAAAAACAACTTACCGTCTAGAAAGACTGATGCGGCTGTGACTGGAAGCACATGGTGGATGCCATGCGGAGGGCCAAGGACAAGGGTGGGAGCTGCTGCTGCTGCTGCTGGGGGGAGAGGGAAGAGCTCCTGGAGAGGGTGGTGTAAGAAAGCAGCTGCCTCTGGGCAGGGCTCCAGCAAGGGAACCAGCGCAGTGACTAGGGGGTCCCAGGCAAGGTCCAGGCATGGGAGTCCTGACAACAGACTCAGAGCATTTGTGAAATCCTGCAAAGTGAGGGCAAAGACACCTCACTCTGGGCGAGGCCCTTATTAATAGTAGCCAGTACTATAAACTCACTCCTTTATTTTTCAAATTTTATAGAAATGTACTTATTTTTGAGACTGGGACTCACCATGTCACCCAGGCTGGAGTGCAGTGGGATGATCTGGGCTCACTGCAGCCTCAAACTTCTGGGCTCAAGCGATCCTCTCACCTCAGTCTCCCAAGTAACTGGGACAAGGTGCCCCCACGCCTGGCTCATTGTGTGTGTGTGTGTGTGTAGGTGGAAACTTGCTTTGTTGTCTAGGCTGGTCTCAAACTCCTGGGTTCAAGTAATCCTCTTGTCTTGTGTATTAGTCTAATCTCACACTGCTATGAAGAAATACCCAAGACTGGGTAATTTATAAAGAATGACCTAAAGAGTAAAGAGGTTTAATTGACTCACAGTTCTGCATGGCTGGGGAGGCCTCAGGAAACTTACAATCATGGTGGAAGGCACCTCTTCACAGGGTGGCAGGGAAGAGAATGACAAGTGAAGGGGAAAGCCCCTTATAAAACTGTCAGATCTCGTGAGAGCATACTCACTGTCACGAGAATAATATGGGGGGAACCGCTCTCATGATTCAATCACCTCCTACCAGGTCCCTCCCACAACATGTGGGGATTATGGGAACTACAATTCAAAATGAGATTTGGGTGGGGACGCAGCCAAACCATATCACCTTGGTTTTCCAAAGTGCTGGGATTAAAGGTGTGAGCCACTGTGTCCAGCCATAGAAACTTACGATAAGTCATGTTTCTTGTTTGAGAAATAGCTACCATGAGCGCTATTATTATTAAAGCTATATATTGTTAGAAAGCAGACATCTCACTGTATCTGCTGATTTTAAATGCATTGATCATCTGTTACAAAGTACGGTAAGCTTGGAAACGAGTAATTTAACATCGGTAGATGATGCAGGTCGTAGTGGGCCACTTATGCATGGTGGTTGGATGGCAGGCTCCCTAGATTGGGCTGAGGAGACCCGAGGTCTCACCTCTGCCAGCGACTTGCTGTGTGTGCTTGGCCAGGTGACTCATGGCACCCGGACGGAGTGGGTGGCAAGCGTTGTGATCACAGGGACGTGGTATGTGATTGAGGGAGAGGGCCGGCTGGCATGACTGAAAGAGAAGACAGTTTCTTTCATACCGAAAAGTATGGACACTTACCAGGAGGCTTACCTAAAGTAAGGTCGGGGGCCAGAGTATGGAGCCACTGCCCCATCTCAAGAATAGCTACAACTTACTGTCCTAGGACAAAGGGGAAATGAGGCTTGAGACTCAATAATTTTAGTAGAAATCTGTTATATTTTACAATTTCACTTTTCATTTGTACCCAGCTAGTGATTATACTCTGTATCCATTTTCCACACAAAATCCCAAGGACCTTCAGAATCTCCTCTCGGTGTATTTGGACGCCACCTTTTTCCCATGTTTACACGAGCTGGATTTCTGGTATGTCATGAGTGATTAACTAGTTGATGCAGACTTTAGTATTTGAGTCACTGTCAGCTTATAATTATTTGTCCTCAGGCAGGAAGGATGGCGGCTGGAACACGAGAATCCTAGCGACCCCAGACACCCCCTTGGTCTTTAAAGGAGTCGTCTTTAGTGAGATGAAGGGAGGGTTTGTAAGTTTTCTTTCTTTTTAATGTTGTGTTCAGCTTACCTTACCCATGTACAGAACCATGATACAGACACATCTGGAAGGTGGTTGATTTTTATATAATATTCTCATTATAGGTGACATGTTCTTGGATTAGCTAGGTCAGCGCTGTGAGCAGAAGCCAGGGGATTAGCGGGGCCAGGATGCTGTCTCAGACCATGTCTGACGACCCCCGTGTATGATCTGCAGCGAGAGAAAAGCTCTTTTCATACCACTATCAACACATTGTCTTTTTCACTCATTCTTGCCCAAGTACATGGTGTACTTTCTAGAGGCTGCGTGGCGAGGTGTGTGACATGCACCAAGCTGCATACAGAGCAGATGGGGGAGTCCAGCTTCACCTCTGACCCAGACACTACAGAGGTTTGCAAAAAAGGCAACACAGCATCACTCTAAGTAGTCAGTTTTTTACTTTGTTATGAGAAATATTTTTCAAACATATTTATATTATCATGTAATGATGGCTTACCTTAATGCATAAGTAGTTTTTAAATGTCTCAGCTTTAATTTAGAATATAGAAAAATTATATAAACACACACAGGCACCTACACAGGCAAAAAAGCCCACATAATCAAAAGCTGCTTGGGTCCTCATTAAAACCCATTTATGCCTCGTGTTCCATTATTGGAATCCTAAGCTTGTGGGAGTTATTTATATCCTACAGCTCAAGGTCATTGCCAAGGTCTGAATTTTTACAAAAAAAATTGCAACCTCAGGCATAAATGGGTTAATTTTTCAGAGTGTAAAGGAGCCTTGAGACCATTTTGGATTAAGAGCTGCTGTCCTGGGCCCGTGTCTTCATGTCCCCTTGTGACTTTGACAACCTGCCTGTGCTGGTGTCCCTGGGGCTCGTGGGTGGCCTGCTCCCTGACTCCCGTAGCCCCCCTCAGCTGGTGAACTATTTCTTACCTTTCATTCTCAATTTGGTGGTCTTTTCTTCCAAGGAGCCTTCTTAAAACTCAAGTTAGGGTGAGAGCTTCTCCCCACTTCCCTCCTGGCTGGTGGGCAGACCTGGTGATCCCTCCAATTTGCAACACACATCAAAAAGTCCATTGTTCTCAATCCTTGGGTCCTGTGCATGGGTGATGAGTGATTGAATACGGTGTTAAACAATGCCTCCAGGGGTGTCTTTTTTTTTTTTTTTTTTGTTACCATTAGAAGAGTTTTATTTGCAAAGGATTACAGGCATATGCACCAGAATGTGATCAACTGGCTATATTGTAAGTAATGTAGTATGTGTGTATTATTTTAAATGTATATATTCTTATTTATTTCACATTTCAAGACAGACAATGAGAGGATATTCCCCCAGCACCTTCAAAATAGACTTCTTCCCGACCACACGTACTCAGTGGTCTCCAGGGGTGACCCACTGTGCATCCCGGAGCTTATGTGGGAGAAGCTTAAGCAATTTCATACCACTCACTATCACCCAAGCAATGCTAGGTAATATTTTGTTGGAAAAGTTTGATGGTGGATTGTGGAAAGTTAACTTGTTTGTGTTCTTCCAATTTCATGACATGGTGTCTCTCACATTTAGCAATGCTTAGCTTCGAGCCTCTCCTTGGCATGGAGAAGTGCTCTTCCGATAGTGGATGCAGTCACAGAACCTTCATCACATCCTCACTTTCTGATATATCGCTTGTTTCTTATGTCACTAGTATAAGGTCATTATAGTAATAATATAGTTATACGTATCCTATAAAACACTAATAATTTACATATAAATGCTAATGTAAAAACATATTTGCAAGGTTAGTTTATATAAAAACAATTATGAAAACTTTCAAGTATACAGAAAAGTAGACTAGGATAATGAGCCCCTAAACACTTATCACATAATAGATATCCTTTTCCTTGTGAAGTTTTTGGAAGTAAATTATAAATGTCATCATTTACCACTAAATATTTGAATTTGTGACCTGAAAACATGATTTTTTCTTACATGAGCTAATGCCATTTTCAGTTTTAATAGAATAAAACATACTTTCATAAAACTGCCTATTTCTTATTCCATATTCACATTTTCTAGTTGGCCCCAAAGTGTTTGCTGCACAGGGTCCCACAGATCACACCTGGTCAGCCCGGGTCTCTCCTGGGCACCCTCTCGGGGACGGCAGAGGAGTGTGCAGGCCGGGTTTCCTCCAGGCGCTCTCACTTTCCAGGTGTCCTGGCTGCTCCTGTGTGGTGTTGGGTGCCATGTTCCTGTGTTTCCTGAGAACTGGAACTTAGATCCAAAGCCTTAGTTTGAGTCAGGCTGCGCCTTTTTAAGCAGAGTCCCTCGTGGGGAGTTCTGCATTGATGGCCACATCCTACCATCGTGTGAGGCCTGCTTGCCTCCACCGGGGGGTCTCACACCAGCAGGGTGCATGCTGAGAGTCGGCCACTGTCTTGTGAAGATCTGCTTTCTCCCTTCAGCCACAGACCATCTGGTGCACTTGAGTTTCTGGTGTCCTGTGATAATTCCTCATCAACCTATTAATGGTTTTCATATTCATTGAGGATTATTGCCTGAATCATTTATTAGAGTTTGTGAAGTTTTCAAATTCTGTAATTCTTCATTCGTTTGCTGGACTTCTTCAAAGGAGAGCTCCACATCAGCTGGGGCTCTTGGGTTATCTTGAAATATGGTTCTGTGGAAAAGGCAGGGGCGGCTGCTCTCCCTGGGAAGTCCAGTTTGAGGAGGAGGGGTGGTGCAGGAACTACCTCTAATGTTGACAGAAGAAGCTGTCTTTTTTTTTTTAAAGACAGGGTCTGGTTCTGTCCCCCAGGCTGGACTACAATAGCATGGTCTTAGCTTACTGCAGCCTCAGCCTCCTGGGCCACCTCAGCCACCTGAGTAGCTGGGACTACAGATGTGCACCCCCATGCCCAGCTAGTGCTAATGTTTTTTGTAGAGACAGAGTCTCGCCGTGGTGCCCAGGCTGGTCTCGATCTCCTGAGTTCAAACAGTCTGCCCACCTTGACCTCCCAAAGTGCTGGGATTACAGGTGTGAGCCACTGCACCCAACATGGAGAAAAGAGTTCTTTCTTTTCTTCTTTTTTTCCCCCCAGTCGTCTTTGTTTTGTTTTTTAGTACCACTGTGACCTCACAAATATTTCTGTATATGTATATATTTGAGACCATGTGATCAGATGGAATTTATTTATTTTTATGCCGACATTTGCCACAGCTGTTGGCCCATTTTGGTCTCACTTCTTTGGTTTGTATGCCCCCATCCCCACCTCCCTAACGCAGGCACAGCCAGGCCTTCCTCCTCCAGAGGCTCAACTGTCTGTTTCCCAGGGAGCTCTGATTTCTGTGGCTAGTGGGGAAGGGCCTTTGGAGAGTAGCATCGGGACACTAGGGGTGGTGATTGCTCCTGGATTCTCTCAACCCCGAGAGTGTAAAATTTGTTTCTAAATTCTAGAATGAGAAATTTCTGAAGGTTCTTTAAGATACTAGTTCCCCAAACCTTAACCATAGCTCAGACAACATAGTAAAGAAAAAGATAAATTCTGTCATTGTAACCTTTTTCTTCTGGTTGAATAAATGTGTTATCTTTATTAACATGTATAACCTTGAACTTGTTGCCAAAAATTGACTTTTGTGAAATTGTCAGTTGGATTACTCTATTACTGTACCTAGGGTTATAAAGTATTTTAACAAATACTTCGTTTGGTTTTTGTCACATCTCTAGATGAAGTTTAAAATGAAAGATCAATTTCTGGCTAGGTGTGTTGGCTCATGCCTGCAAATTCAAGCACTTTGGGAGGCTAAGATGGGAGAATTGCTTGAGGCCAGGAGTTTGAGACCAGCAAGAGTAACCGTGAGAACCCATCTCTAAAACTTAAAAATTAGCCCACTGGGCATGGTAGCTCAAACCTGTAATTCTAGCACTTTGGGAGGCCGAGGCGGGGAGATCACCTGAGGTCAGGAGTTCAAGACCAGCCTAACCAACGTGGTGAAACCCTATCTCTACTAAAAGTACAAAAATTAGCTGGGTGTGGTGGCAGGCGCCTGTAGTCCCAGCGACTCAGGAGGCTGAGGCAGGAGAATGCTGTGAACCCGGGAGGAGGAGCTTGCAGTGAGTGGAGATGGCGCCATCGCACTCCAGCCTGGGCGACAGAGCGGGACACTGTCTCAAAAAAAAAAAAAAAAAGCTGGACATGATACACAAGGTGACCCCAGGAGACTCCTGTGCAGAGTAGAAACACACCCCAGCACTAAACTCAGTCCCTGAAGTCCCTGCGGGATTCTCCCCACCCCCCACCCCTGGGTCCACCTGTACCCACCTGGAAAGAACAGTGACACCGCCCCACAGCAGGAGCACCATCAGCGGCCGCGGCACCCCAGGTAGCTGGGCCACCCCCAGGGTTTCACAGGTGGAGAGGGAGCCTGGGAACGTGCATTTCTAGCAATTTCCAGGTGACGGGGCACCACACTTTTAAAAATACACAATACTAGGTCTTGAAAGGACTTCTATTCACTTGCACGTTGGTGGGATGGAGCCCTACATTGCAAAGGGCTTTTCTTCACGTGTCCTCCTTGAGCTCAGGGGCTGGCAGCACTTGGTGGGACCTAGTAGGGCGTCCCTTGCTGACTGCACACCCACAGCTAGAGCCCTGGCCTGGATGATTCTCACAGGAAGCCCGCAGAGCTCCTGACACCTCCCTGGAGGTATGAGAAAGCTGAGGCTCTGAGGGGGATAAACTGATTACTGGAAGGTAACGACCTTAGTGAAGTGGTGAAGCTACAGGGTAAACCCTAGTTTTATTTCCTTTTAACTTTCAAGACTTCCTGATTTCCTCTATTACGATACCTGTGCCTTAGAGTCACCAATGGGAACTTGAAGGAAAATAATGCCTGCTGAGGCCAGATGCTCATTTAATTGCCTGGGGGTGGAGCCTGTTGGGTTCTAAGCCCTCCCTCTGAACTTCTGAATGGTGAGGACTGCAAATCAGCTGCCTCCTGCTGGGCCCTGCAGGGTGAAACCTGATGAAGCCCCAGGAACATTCAGTGAGGGGTTAGGAGGGAGGAGAACACGGGTGGATGAAAAGCAAGAAGGAAATGCACCAGCATTCACTGGCAGGCTCTGTCACCCACAGGACAGGGATAAAGACGTGCACACCTGCAGTGCGGACTTTCACAGCCTGGCAATGAGGGCTTTCAGCCTCACAGGTAAATGTCACCTGTTTCACCACCTCCTTAGGGCTGTTCTAGGGCCCCGGCACACAGCCATTTGGGACAAAGGGCAGTTTCAGTGTCTTTCACTCCACGCTCAAGCTACAGATTGTCCTTATAGCTCAGGTATCCTGGGGATAATCCATCTTGTTTTGGTTTTGGGAGCCCAACCCAAGAATCAAATAACTTTCCTAAGGATTTCCAGGAGAAAACATCTTCCCACCAAAGAAGAACCTTACCATTTGGAAAAACACCTCCTGGTAATTTGCAAAAAAACCCAGTTTTCTGGGAAGTGATAATCTTGTCATGAGAACCAAAGATAAAGTTGGAGATAATGAGGGAGTGGTTACATAGGAAATATGTGGTCATTACTCTGATCAATTAGTAAATCACTTTCTTCATATGATATACTTTTTAACAGCTTCTTACTAAACGACAGTGCAGGTAAGAGAGTCACAAGACAGCTTCTTCCTTGAGTCAGTCATCCCCGGCCCACACCAGGGCCTAGCAAGAATGACTTAGGTCACCTGGCTTATTTCCTGGCTACTTGGAGGAGATGGATTTCCCAGTTTACAAATCTCAGCTTCCTAGGATTCTATTCTGATGAAATCTAAATTGTATTTTTTTAAAAAAAGGAATAGGCTGGACACGATGGCTCACGCCTGTAATCCCAGCGCTTTAGGAGGCCAAGGCAGGCAGATCACGAGGTCAGGAGATTGAGACCATCCTGGCTAACAGGGTGAAACTCCTCTCTGCTGAAAATACAAAGAAAACTGAGCCGGCCGTGGTGGCATGCGCCTGTAGTCCTAGCTACTTGGGAGGCTGAGGCAAGAGAATCGCTTGAACCCGGGAGGCGGAGGTTGCAGTGAGCCGAGATTGCGCCACTGCACTCCAGCCTGGGTAACAGAGCGAGATTCCCTCTCAAAAAAAAAAAAAAAGAATAGATGAACTCTAGTGAAATAATCTAGGTCTATCCTTTTACCTCCTCCGTTGTCTGGAGTAATAAAGCTCCCTGCCTCGCCCTCTCTCACAGCACTGAACTGCTTTTCCTGAATTTTCCCACACTGCTGATCACTCACTTGCTAATTTCGATGCATACATTCTTTTTGAGAAAGTCAGTTTGCCAACTCCTCCCACTGGTTTGTCAGAAAATGAGCTTACACTGCGCTGATCTCACTCCTGCTGCCAAACCTCCTTCTAGGGGTCTCTCCTTTGATAATGCAGGGATTATGTAGGCATGGGGAGGTGGGATACCAAGGGGGGATTCTGTCGACGGTGCTGTTCCCCCCTCCCCACCCCCGCCGGTTCAAAGTCATCGAGCCGGGGGGCCTCTCTGACTATCTGGACTGTGCAGACCACCGTGTCTTCCGGTAGGGTCAGGGGAGGGCTTGAGATAAATCTGTAGGGCTCAACCACCAGCCACTGTCCACCTCAGGTGCCCCAAGCGCCATCTCTGCCGGGAGCTATGTGGATGCATCGGTGACAAAATGGAAAGCCTCTGGTCCTGGCGGAGCTTGTTCCAATCAGGAGAGACCCGAAAGCAAGAAACACAGTGAACAAATGCATGATGCCCAGGGGTGGATGGCCGTAAGCACTGAGGAGAAAAATAGCAAGTGGGGTGGGGGGTGTTAAGAGGGTGGAGGATGGAGATGGGCTGCCATTGACAATCGGAGAGCCTGCAGACCTGCCTGAGAGTGACGTTTGGGGAAAGAAGGAAAGGGAAGAAGGTGAAGGAGGTTAGCTAAGTGGACATCTGGGAAAGAGCTCAGGCAGCAGAGGGGCTGGGGTGGGGGCGCGCTGGCAGCCTGCTGCATTCCAGGGTCCTCTGTGTGGCTGGGACAGTGTCGGCCCTCCCCTGCCCATCCCTCAGGGCCTTCGCAGAAACACTCACACGGGGACCTTCTGTGTACAGGCAGCACACGCCACCCATCGCCGTGACCACACTGTCCCTCAGAGGAGCCGCTGGCCACGTGTGTCCCGTCCACATGGAGATGTACTTGAAGATTCTTTACACACTGGGTTTCAAAGACTTAAGTATGGAAAACAGTGTAAAATATTAATAACACAATAACTGATTGTTATCAAAATAGTGGGCTGAATAGAAAATATAGTTTGTTTGTTTATTTATAGATAGGGTCTCACTTTATTTATTTATTTATTTATAGATAGGGTCTCACTCTGTTGCCCAGGCTGGAGTGAACCGGTGCAGTCACAGCTCACTGAAGCCTCCAACTCCTGGGCTCAGGCAATCCTCCCACCTCAATGTCCCACGGGGCTGGGACTGTAGGTGTGCACCGCCACATCCAACTAATTGTTTTGTATTTTTTGTAGAGACTGGGTCTCGCCATGCTGCCCAGGCTGGCCTCAAACTCCTGGGCTCAAGTGATCCACCTGCCTTGGGCTCCCAAAGTGCTGGGATTACAGGCGTGAGTCATGGCACCCAGCGTCCCCCCCTCCGGACCTGCCTTTCTTTAATGTGGCAACTAGATCATTTAAAATTGCATATATAACACAGGCCACCCATGCAAGCCTCAATCCTGGGAGATGCTCCCGTTGGAGAAACCTTCAAGAAGCGGATCTGCTTGGATTTGCAAACGGCCCCTCTGGCCCCAGGGGGATCTGCTGTGCAGAGCTGCTCTGGACTCAGCTCTTCAATACTGCCCTTGAGTGTACTGGGCACCTCCTGACTTTCGACCAGCACAAAGCTCCTTATTAAACGCTGACAAAAATTCCTTCCATTCTAGGTGCCATAATGGATTCATTAATCTCCTATTGATAGCTTTTTGCTGGTTTTCCCACTTTTTGCTATTCTAAGCACTGCTGCGAAGACTCTCCTTTTACCCCACCTGCCTGTGTCTGCTGCAGCTCACATGCTCCGCCTTCCAGCTGTCATAGCTGAGTCCCTGGGTCTCCTCGGCGGGGTGTGTCTGTGGGCACAGGGCTGCCCTGCCACATGCCCCACCCCATAACCTTGCATCTGTGGCCGCTCCTTGTGAGACCCTAAACTCACGACCTCCCCTCCTGTCCTCTCCTCTCCACAAAGCCACCCTTATCGGAGACAGTCAGTCTGCTTCCCAGTCAGTCTGCTTCCCAGTTCCCCCAAGGCAAATCCAAAGTCCTCCACTGGCCCACCCACCTCTACCGACTCCTCCCTCACCCTCCGGTCAGGTCAAAGGGCCCCAACCAGAGGCTCCCCGGACCCTTTCATAAGATAGGAGCTTTTCTTCTCAGGTCGGGCTATAGGTACATTGCACCCGCACCTCACCGCAGGAGTGAGAGCCGCAGGGGCGGAGAGGGCTTAGTTCTTTTGCCTAAAGCCTGCCCTGACTCACCGAAGGCGGTCGTTAATGTGCGCAATGATTACAGAAACACAGAAATAAGGCTGGGGGTGGTGGCTCAAGCCTGTTATCCCAGCACTTTGGGAGGCCGAGGCAGGTGGAGCGCTTGAGGTCAGGAGTTCGAGACCAACCTGACCAACATGGTGAAACCCCATCTCTACTAAAGATACAAAAAAAAAAAAAAAAATCAGGTGGGCATGGCGGCACATGTCTATAATCCCAACTACTTGGGAGACTGGGACAGGAAAATCACTTGAACCCGGGAGGCAGAGGTTGCAGTGAGCCCAGATCAAGCCACTGCACTCCAGGCTGGGCAACAGAGCGAGACTCCATCTCAACGTCCCCCACCCGCCCCGCCACACACACAAACAAAATCTTAATCGTAGTAAGACACAGCTGAAAAGATATGACGGAATGACTCCCCGAGGCTACTGGATGCCACTCCTTCAATCATTTTCCATTCAGAAAACTTCAGATCAGATCATTTACATATGTACGTTAAGACAAGGGGTCCTATATTAATGAATCTTCTCCGTCAAAATCCTGGTCAAAGTCAGAAAACAATCCCACCGGACTCCTGGGAGCATCTGATGTTGGAGAAACCTGGAGAAGTGGAGAAGCTGATCTGCAGGATTTGCAAACCGCGGCACTGCCCCCAGGGGGACCCGCAGCACCGGCGCCTCCCCGTGAGAGTCGGAGCCTCACTGAGACCCACACAGTCAGGATCTGCACCTCCAAAGGCTCCCCCAGGCGGCTCTGGGCACACGGAAGCTGGGAAGACAGCAAATGGGCCCCGGGGTTGGGGGGGCCCAGCACAGTCCAGCCTTTTCTCTTTTGCTTCCTGAAGACTTTCACTGTGGATGTGTGTTAGGGAAGGGGGGAGTGAAGAAAGAGACAGGGAGAGAAGATAGAGACTGAGTGATGCCTCCATTCTGCAGAGAAAAACACCGAGGCCCTATCTCAGCACTCGAGACAGTGGGGCCACGGCGGGACTTATTAAGTCTCTGCCTCTCAGTGCTCTGATCTGCCATGTGTCTGGCTGCCTCTTCCATCCTGACAAGCACAATGACTGTAATTCCAAAGTACTGGGAGTTGGGGGTGAAGATGCAGAGAACGGAGGAGTGGGGAGGGAAACGGCAGCCTCTGGGCAGCTACTCTCTAATAAACACGAACACAACACCAGAAAGAGCTTGTAGAAAAGAAACATAAAATGCAACCCAACTACTGACACATGGCCCTCTGTTCCATATTCACCCGCACGTTCTTAACAGAAACGCAACTGTGAACATGCAATATGGTATCCTGACATTTGCCCTGACCAGGTTGTTACCGCATCTTCATCTTTCTAATTTTAATTGCTTCTGACGGCCCATCCGACTGGTCGAGCTTATTTAAAGAGCCCTGATTCTCCCTGATAAAAGGTTGGAGTCCTGTATCAAAAGCTTTTAGTTTTCTGTAACCAAGGGGGAAAACATGCTTCTTTTGAAAGATGACAAAATGTCTAGCTTCGAAGGGTCATCCGAGTATGGCACACAAGGTGGTCTGCATTCATAGAAAATGATGCCATCATATAAATCTCCCACTGTGTGACGGGGTGACACCATCACTCATCATCTGCCTCCCAGACCCAGTAAGTTTTGCAAAATTAATTACTGCACTTTACACTGAAAAGATCCCATCAAAGAATGTGTGTGCACAGGATGGTGAGGGGCGCCGGAGCTGTGTGAGGAGAAATGGCACTGTTCTCAGTTTCCTCTTCCTTCCTACTGGGCTCTGAAGCATTGCTTCGGAGATTTTCAATTTTATCTTATAATTAAATAATATGAACTCTACTGGGGGAAGAAAAGCAGCCCATCACATTGGTATTAAGCCTTAATATCATTTTTGCCATCTTGACTCCTATCGCTATAAAAAGTCATTTTCTGTTCCCCTCACAAAACCACCCAAGGAATATTGCTTCAGATACCAAAGGTGCCCATGTGGGGCTCAAGCCTGGTGTCCAATAAATATGTGTGTCATTGACCTAATGCATGTCCAGTCAATTGAAACCTCACACTTCTGACTTCGGTTTTTAGGTTGTAATCTTGAAGTCTTAACAGTTTATACGCATTGACCTGAGGATATTGGAAACTTTTGATTAGAGAAGGTTGAATTCCTCTAAAGGACTTCATGAATGAAGAAGACAGCTAGAACCCCTGGTTTCCTGCTCCTCAGTGGAGATTCCAGGCGGGAGGCAGGCAGCAAACACTTGCGTTCCTGTCAAGTGCCAGGCGTGGTGCTGGGCGCGGGATGGACACCAGTGAAGACACAGCTACACGCAGCCCTGAACATCCCTGCAGCAGCCACAGGGCCTGGCCACACCAGGGAGCTCTGTGAACTCAGGGAAGCCGGTACCCCTCGGGCATCCCTTGTTCATGTGTAAAGTGGGGATAAGTCAGTGCCCAGGATCACTGAGGGCCTGCCACATAACAGAGTCACTAAACGCTAGCTATTCTCACTAGGATTGGAAAGATTGAAGCTTACTACATTTCTGTGAACTTTCTATAAATACTGTATTGATGTTCACGTCACCACAGGCAAAAAGGACGCCGCTTTCGCATCCAGCCCACCCTAAGAATGCCCCTGGACTTCCCAGTACACTCAGCTCCACCAGGCACCAGGCCCTGCAGAAGCCACAACCTGTGACGAAGACAATGAGTCACTCTTGGTGTGTGGCACAGCGTGATGTGGCGGTGAGTACTTAGTCATGGTCAGTCCGCGATCCAGAGCTGTGGAGCTTATTTTAGGTTGGGTGAAAATCAATTTAAGTTTCCAGATATGTCTTGGGACAACAGAAGATACCCAAAGAAGCAGGGAAAAAAAAAATAAAAAACAAAAACCCACAGCCTGAGACAGAAGATACCCAAAGAAGAAGGGAAAAAAAAAAAAAAAAAAAAAAAAAAAAAAAAAAAAAAAAAAAAACCCAGCCTGAGAAATACTTTCTTCATTCAAGGCCTGGGGAGTCAGGAATACAGGAAAGATATTTTCAATTTTATATTATAATTAAATAATATGAACTCTACTGGGAGAAGAAAAGCAGCCCATCGCGTTGGTATTAAGCCTTAATATCATTTTTGCCACCTTGACTCCTATCGCTATAAAAAGTTATTTTCTGTTCCCCTTACAAAACCACCCAAAGAATATCTGTGTAATTTTGAGCAAGTTGGGTTTTGCTCACTTTTGAGCATTAACTAGAATAAGGAGCTTCACCAAGAAAGGCCCCTGAAAAGCATGGTGGAGGCCTGACATGACGGCTCAGGTCTGTAATTCCAGCTCTTTGGGAGGCCAAGGCAGGAGGCTCACTAGAGGAGGCCAGGAGTTCAAGACCAGTCTCAGCAGCATAGTGAGATCCTGTCTCTACAAATAATAATAACAATTAGCCGGTCATGATGCTGCATTCCTGTCTTCCCTGCTACTCAGAAGGCTGAGGCAGGAGGATCACTTGAGCCCAGGAGTTTGAGGCTGCAGTGAGCTGTAACGGCACCACTACACTCCAGCCTGGGTGACAGAGCCACACATAAGTACTCTTCGTGGTCTAAGGGAGAGTACAATATTTGGAATTAGGATCTGTTTTGCTCCTACCACAATCGCGTATGCACCTCACTCCCTTACCTAAGTTATTTTTCTTTGTGAGTCTTTCTCCCCACTTCCAAAATGAGGGCATGCCTCTCTTGGGACCATGTATCTAGGCTTGGAGATAAGAATTGTAAAGCTCCTAGTATACAAAATATTTTCAACAAATGGTAGCTATGGTCATTTTAATATATTGAATTGTACCATAATTTCACATCTGACAGATAATTCCCCTGAAATTGATACTTGAATGTGAATGTGTTCTCTGACCTCCAGCTACAGGCAATAGTCTTCTATGTCAGGGAAAATCAAGTACTAATATAGAATCAGAATAAAATGGCAAAAAGAATGGGGGCACAACAGATAAATTCTCGAGGAATAACTTACTTAAAGGATTTGTAAATCTGTGGCAGCTAAGACCAGGCCCTCTAAGCACATCTGGAGGTGAACTTCCTTAAAAGAAATGGGTCCAAATGCTCCAACAGGTTCAAGATCATACCTCGGAAGGGTAAAGCTCTTTACAGAGTTTACAAAAAAATTTTGACTTCGGCTCTGCCAGGGAAAGAAAGCCCAGGCGACCCGCCATGGCGGGCTTTCCCAGGGACAGCCCAGGTGTGACCCACGTGGGCTCAAGGCCACCGTATTTGATGCCATCTGCAGAGCTGAGAGCAGCTGTCTCCCATTAACCCGAGGCTGTACCAACCAAGCCACGTTCCCACATAATACTGGTTTCCAAAGTACCTTTTTCCCCAGAAGAGAAGAGGCGTGGACTTACTAACCTCCAATATGTGTAACTCCTCCCAGGTGGCAAAACCAGGGCAACAGAGAACACGGAGATTCTGCCAATGTATCCTAATTTCACGTACCTGTACACAAACTCCCAAGCATTTTAGCAAGCTTTTGGACATGGAGCTCAAAAGAATGACCCATAAATACTTTCCAATACATACAGCATCTTAATGTGTTTTTCTTTCTTTTTTATTTTTTGTAGACACAGAGTCTCATTATGTGGTCCAGGCTGCTCTGGAACTCCTGGGCTCAAGCGACCCTCCTCCCTCAGCCTCCGAAAGCACTCGCATGACAAGCATGAGCCACTGTGCAGGACCCACAGCACTTAAATTCCAAAATCACCTTGAAACCCTGACCTTCCACCTGCCCTGGTGGCTTCCAGAGGTCAGTTCCTCTTCCCGTACCAAAGGTTTCTTGTCTTTCGCGGCCCAGGTAAGGTCACTCCAGGTGCTCCCTCTGCTTTTGAAGGCCTTTGACTGAGAAGCCACTCTGGGTCCTATTAGGACCCCAAGGCGGCTCCATTCGTACTCGCACATCTCCCGGCCGGTTTAAGTCACGCTGGCCAGGCTATTTCCACTTCACTCTCCTAATTTCTCCAATCCCATCCTCTGCTGCATCACCTTTTCTTTCTCTGAGAACCCAACCCTGCAGGAGGAACGCTGATGCTGGGGTCCTTTAACTAGAACGCTAACGCCAGAGCACTTCCCCGGGCGCTGGGGGGCGGGCTGCCGGGCGGGGCCTGGCGCTGCCACCGGGGTGTCCCGCGGGGAGGGGGGCGCTGGGCCTAGGGAGGCTGCGCTGCTGGCTCGGGGAGCGCGCGGCGTACGGATGTCAGGGCCAGGGCGCATGGAGACGACGGGCCGGGCATCACGTAGGCGCTCGCGGCGGGCGGGGCGGCGCTGACAGCGCCCCAACATGCAGCACCCGTGCCGCCCGGAGCGCTCAAGGGCGAAGGGAAGGTCACCGGGACCGAGGGCGGGGGCCCATTCCCGCTCCATCCTTGTGCAGTGCGCGGTCCCGAAACGGGAGGAAATCCGCCATCCGCGCCTTTCCACGCATCTGCGGCAGGAGGAACCGGGAAAATAAAAATCAAAACCCAGCCCCGGGCGCGTCGCGTCTCCAGCCCGCGCTATCACTAAGGCTCCCAGGTGGCGTTCGCCTGGGAAGCGCCGATCTACCCGCCAGGGGCTGCGCGGCCTGGGGCGCTCCACCGTCCGGGCACCGGCGCCCTCACGTGCACCCGGGGCCTGGGGCGCGCAGTCTCCACCACCTCCGGCTCTTCAATGTTAAATGTCCTCCTGGCGCGCCCGCGTCGTGGACCCAGACTCGGGTCCCTCCTGGAGAGCCGCTTCCACATTGCAGGGCAGGGGAAACCCAGAGCCCGCGCCGCGGCGCCGCTGACGTCCCGGAGTCCCCGCTTCCTGGTCCTTCTCGTCCGCGGAGGTCTGCGGGGAGGGCCTGGGACCCATTTTAGTTTTCGGTTTTCTCACGAGCCGAAAGGCAACAGCACATGCGAGCGCAGGAAACCCATTTTTAAAATCTCCCAGCGGAAACGCGAGGGGCTGCCGGACCGCCTCGGAGACGCCAGGCGGGAACCCAGAGCACTCCCTCCGCGTCCCGCATTGCAGCAGCCAGGACCCCGCCCACGCCGCGCGGGGCACGAGGCGACAGGAGGCGCGCGGGGACCCGGCCGTTTCTTCCTCGACATGCTGGGGGGCGGCGTGGGGCGGAGTTGAAGGGCGGGGGGCCACTTAGGAAGTGATCGCGCTGTACCCACGCTTCGGAGGGGAAGCCCGGCCGGGTCCTACAGCTCAGAGGCAGAACGACTCCCGAGGGTCCTCCAGGCGACCCCCTCTGTCAGGCTCAATTTAAAACATAAACCGGAGGGGGTGGAAAGCTCACTATCTTCCGGATGGAGGTTCCTACCGCCATGTCCCTTCCTCCTCCGCCCCACCCGGCAAGGACCCGGGGGCTGCCTTGCTGGCTCATGCCGCCCCGCAGGTACCCCTGCCGCTGCCGGGCACGGGCTTCTCCCCAGTTCTCCCCATCGCTTCCCCGCTCTTCTCCCTGGTTCTTCCCATCGCTCCTCCACCTTTCCCCGCGTCCTCCCGTCGCTTCCCCCCTCTTCTGCCCCATCCCCCAAATCCCCTTCGCCTTGTTCTCCTCGGCTCCGTCCGCCCCTCCCTCGCCGCCGGGAGGGAGGTGCGCACCTTGAGCATCCTCGCCTCTGGTCAGCACGCCGACTGCCTTGCCGGCCCCGGAGAGGTGCTCCAGGAACTTCCGCAAGGAGCCCTTAGGGGCCTGGGAGTCATCAGTGTCCATGGCGAGGAGGTCGAGAGGAGCCGCTAGTCCCGGTGCGCAGTAGGCAATGTGGACCCTGCCCGCGCCCGCGGGAGTCGGAACTGCTGCCCCGCCCCGCCCCAGGGCCAATGGGCGGTGACGGGCGGGGCCCGAGCGCACGGGAGGGGCTGCGGGAGCGGGGGCGTGGCTAGGTGCAGGGAAAGGGGCAGGTGCGGGCGGGGGGCGGGAGTGGGCAGGAGCACCTACGCCGGGGTCGTCGTAGGTGGGGGCCGTGCTAGCGGTGAGGTGGGCCGCAGACGTGGGGATAGCGCCACAGGTAGGCGGGGTCCCTGCGGGTGGGGCCGCGTCTCTGGTGCTCGAGACTCGCGGGTGGGCTGGAAGGCTCTGGTTGGTGACTTCAGAGATGCCCGGAGTGCCACAGGTGGGGGCAGGGGCAGCGTCCGGGGGAGGGGAGACCACAGGGGGGCGGGGGTCACATCGTTTGGGGGGCGCGCCAGGGTGGGGCGGGATAGAACGCGGGGAGCATCTCCCGGGCCGGGTGAGGGAGACCTTGAGTGGGCGCGAACGTCTGGGCGGGGGGAAGCCCTGCACTTGCGGGGAGCGCCGATGGCGGGGCGGGGTGGAATTGGGGCGTGGAGACCCCACCTGGATGCGGAAGTTCGCAGCAGGCCCGGCCGCTCCGGCGGTTGTTGGCGCAGAGCCCCGCTGCGCGCACAGCTTCTAGTTGCCGGCAGGATTCCTCCTGGGGCTGCGCTGGGAGCCTCCGGGCGCGGCTTCCTCGACCTTCGCCCCCAGGTATTCTCTGTAGTCTGAGGTCGGGAAGGACGAACGGAGAGTAGATCCTCCAGGTGGTGGGAAAAACTGAGCGCGGCGGGCTTAGCTATGACGAAGCTGCGATTTCCCGGGCCCACGGGGGCTGTGGCGTCCACTCGGTTCCTGCTAATCCCACTGTATTATAAGGTGGGGAGAGTCAGCTTGCATAGTGAAACCAAAGAGAGCTGCGAGATGGAGAGTGAGAGTGAGAAACCAAGAGAGTGAGACACACACACACACACAAACACACAGAGAGAGAGGGAAAGAGAGGGAGAGTGAGAGAGACAGAGAGAGAGACAGAAAAAGTCAGAGAAGCAGAGACACAGAGAGACATAGAAAGATAGAGAAAGATGAGGGGAAGAGAGAAACAGAGACACACAGAGTCTTAAAAAGAGACACAGAGAGACAGAGCAACCAGGAGAGAGACACAGAGAGGGAGAAACAGAGACAATTTAAACCAAAAGAGAAAAACAGACCAGAAAAGAAAAACAACTAGTAGAGCTCGGAACTGCGAAGGTGGCATCATTCCGTTAGTCTCGGGTTTTGCTTCCTGGGTTTGTGACATGGTCAGAGTCCTTGTCTTTGATTTCCTAACACAAGTTGTTAAAGTTGGAAGTGAGTGTGAAATTGAGTTAGTCTAGCTTTATTCTTTCACGGATGAGAAGTGAATTATCTTCAGCAAGGTGGGTGCAGGCGTGGTCCCCGGGGGTCACTGTGGTGAACAGGCTGCCCTTGTGGGCAGCCAAGTTCGTCATCACTGGGACAGAGCCCAGGACACTTCCCTGGCTGGCCAGCCTTTTCCTAGAACCCCACACATTGCAAATGATGGAGTCCAGATCTATACCATAAAGAAACGAGGGTGGTTACAGAAAGCACCACGATCTCAGCTGAGTGGCTCTGAGCACCCCAACGTTGGGGCACCTCGGTACAGGTTGGGGCAGCTCAGGCTGTGCCCAGCAGGGAGGCCGGCCCGATCAAGCTGCGGTCTCCACCCTGAGAGTGTGGGCTCCTTCCCCCAGCGCGGGTTAAAGCATCGTGTGTCCACCTGTGCAGTGACTGGTCCCAGTGGCCCTGGAGGGCTGAAACCCTGGGTCCCGCCACTGGTCCAGGGCATCCGTTTCCCCTTCCTGCAGTTCCTGTGTCTGTGTGTCCAGGGGGCTCTGATCCGTGTCTTAGGACCATGGCTGAGGGGACAAGTTCACCCGCTTTGGAGCTGGCCCGGATCTTGGTTCTGTGGATCCTCGCTGTGTGGCTCTGGAGCAGTTCTGTCCTCAGGAGATGGATCTTCACAGCCGCCTCTTGGGGCCATGAGGAGAATTAATAGGACGACCCCCGGGTAGCTGCTCAAAGCCCTGTGTGGGGCCACCCCTGTGTCTCCACCAGTTCCTTTGCTCTGTGCTCCCCCCCACTGTCACATCGCCAGCCTTTATTTCCTTTTCCTTGGACCCAGACAGCGAATGCTCCGCTGGTCTTGGCAGCCCCTTCTCTAGTCTGTCCTCAAATCACTTCCTGACGGACAGCCCTGACTAGCCATCAACGTGACCAAAACCCCACAAAATAGAACCCAACTTTCCTATTAAGCTGTACAGAGCTGTCCCAGCCCCACTTCCCACAGGCTGGCCTCATTCGCCATGGGATCCATGGTTCTCACCTGGGGCTGGGGGTGCCCCTGGCATCTGGTGGGGAGTGTCAGGGATGCCCCTCCAGGCCCAGTACAGTCCCCCAGCTGGTGGCCGGCAGACAGCAGCACCCAACCTGATGTCCCTGTGGCTTCTGGTTCCCCGAGGCTGGCTGTGCTTTGCTGCCTCTACATGCTCTCAGACGGGTGCCCTCTCTCCACCTTCACTGGTTAGCAGTGTTCCATCCATTAGAGCTCAAAGCACTGCCTCCCGGCAATGCAGCCCCTTCTCCTGGCCTGCCGTCTGCCTGTGCCCCGCGGTCTGTACCGTGTCCTCACGGACCGATCAGAGCGAGGCTCCCAGGAATGGAGAGGTTCCTGCTTGTGTCTGCTTGTGTCTCTGTCCCGCCTTCTCTGGACCTGGCACCGTGGCCTTTGCCGACAGAGGTCTTGGGTTGATTGTCAGTGAAGCAGACAATCTATATGGCTCTAAATGGCTGTGAACATGCTTGATTGGGTTATTTTTAAAATAATTGTATATGTAAACATTTGAGTGTGACACAGGTGGATTTTTGGGCGAATGGTCTTGTTCTTCAGGGAATAACCACAGGCCCATCCACAAGGACCATTTCCAGCTAATTTATGGAACGCTGTTCTACCTGGTTAATTTTCAACGTTATCTCAGCCTGAGAGGTAGGTCAGCATGTGACGAAGTTCACTGGTTTGAATCCTAATCTGCTCCTTAGGAGCTGCACCTTCCACGCCTTCGTTTCTTCCTTGGTTAGGTAGGGAAGGTATGAGCTACCTCAGAGTTGTGAGTGAGGCCTGCATCGAGTGACCGCATTAAAGTGACAAGGACTGCACCCGGAGTGTTGATATTTAAAGACCTTTAAACATCGTGATGCCGCATTTTGGTACCCAGGTGAAACAGCAAAGTTATTTCAGATGCAGACACAGACCCTCGGTGAGGCGGGGGGCTGATGGCAGGAGGTGGACCACCGACCCTGTAACGAGGGCGTGGTCTGTTCGAGGCTGAACGAAGTGCACATCATTGCATGTACCACGGAGGTCCCTCTCGTGAAGTCCTGGAAGGGTCCATGTGGCTGAGCCGTGTGGTCTGTCCATGACGTCCGGCAGGAGCAGAGCTTTCGGGTGCAGCCTTGCTCTTGTGCGCACAGCCCTCAACGGTCTCAAAAGTCTGAGGCTTAAAGCAGGCTTGGGGTTTCCTTACACCTCCTGGACATCTAATTTGCCTGGCAAACATGTTTTTCTTGGGTGTAAAGGTGAAGGAGTGGGTGATTCTGGTGAAAGTGTACTAATTACTGCACTTCTGGGTCAGTGGCGCTTGGTTGAAGACACTATCTGCCCTGGATGGACATCTCTGGGGTGGTGAGAACCGGTGGCTGGATGTCGCGGGGTTGCCAAGAAGATGCCAATTTTTTCCTTTTTCCTCAGTAACAACACCCTACTTTGTTTAGGGAAGCAGCACACCCAGCTGAAAATCCAATTCTCTTGCACGGCAGAGCGGCTGGTGACACAGGTCCAGATGCTGGGATGCTGATGGGGGGTCCTGGAGTGGGAGGTGTCAGGAGGCTTTCCCGACCCACAGCAGCCCTGGGCCCTTGTCCGGCCTTCTTGTCTGGGGCATGACACCAGGAAGGAAAGCAGCTTCGGGGGCCCGAGGGCCAGAAGGCAGAGTCCTGGCGTGTGAGGCAGGCCTGGGCCAGGCTCCTCGGAGGATGTCACAGACCTGCTGCCCATGCAAGGACCACCCACCTCTGAGCCCCACGCAGATTTTCCTCCGTAGCCAAGTGAAATCCTGGTACGGCGAGTGAGGCAGTCAGAGGCACCTTTTGTGGAAGGAGGACAAAGCTGGAGAGAAAGAGGTTTTCCTAAAGGCACAAGGCGCTGATTCTGCGTTAGGGATAATTCCTAGGAGTGTGGTTGCTGGTGGGTGGAAAACTGTAGCCAGAGAATAAGTGGGAGTGGCACTTGCTGGTATTTAACTGATTCGTTCACGAATGGTCCAAACAGTTCCAGAGAAAAGAACATTTCGGACACAGAAGTTTTCACCCTGCCTGACAATCAGCCTGACCGTGGGCTGTTCCATCCTTCCTGGGCGACACTGAGAGGGTCTCAGGCCCTTCCGGCCCTGTGCTGGCATTTCCCCAGGGTGTGTGCCCCATCCCGAATAGGCTGGAATGCCTCTGGTTGCAGCTGAGCCTCTTGAAAAGGGAAGAGACATGTGATGTGCTCTGGCTGAACAGGAAAATGAGGGAGGACAGGGAGAGGGGCCTGGAGGTGAGGAGGATGGTGAGCAACACTGGGGACAGAGGACGTAGGGTAACACCAGGGACAGGGGGATGGAGGGTAACGCCGGGGACAGGGGCATGGAGGGTAATGCCGGGGACAGGGGATGGAGGGTAACACCACTTCTCCAGGTGCCTTTGGGGGATGCTGCCGCCTCTCGCACCCCAGAGTGAAGTCAACAGGATTCTGTCCCGTGGAGCCCCACAGCCTGGCAGCTGGGATTGTCGCAGTATGAACCACTGTTCACTAGCTCTGCACCCTGGGACAGGCTCCCTGGTGTTTCCACCCTGGTTTCCCATCTGGACAGTGGGACCCTGATGTCCCCGTCCCAGCTGCGCCCAGAGCCCTGGACTCCAGCGTGTCGTCGGCACTCATTAGCGTTTCTCTTGTTGTGGTCCGTGGATGAAGTGGCTCTCTCTTTGTGTGTTCACAGCCCTCCTGCTCACTTTACCTTCTGGGAACACTTTTTACATAGCTTCGTATGTGGGGAGGACTCGAGTGATTAATTGAATGTTTCATCAGGTGCAGTTCTTCTGTTTCCCAGTTTTGACACAACATTTGGTGAAATTTCCAGGGACTCCTGTGGTCAGCCTCACGGTTTCACTCTGTCACTTTCTAATGCAGTATTCTTTGGGAGTCTTTTCAATTAAGCGCCATCATTTAAAAATAAGTTTTATAATATGCAGTTTCAGGTTAATTCTTTACCTTTGGGTCTCAGGCAGTAGCTACCTACCTGTGAGTAGTCACAAAGGTTCACGCAGTTTTCTCTAGCCGTCCCTGGCTCGTAGCTCAGCAGATCCCTTCAGATGAGTCAGCCAGCTGTGTACCTGCATGTTCAGGATACTTGTCAGGGGCCTTCCTCAGAGCAAGACCGACGCTTACCTCATCCTTGGGACTTTGGAGCCCGCCCTGGAGAGACTCCAGCCACATCCTAAGGGGCCGTCCGGGTCCCACAGGCTGGTGGGAGTGACTTCTGAGCCACTCCAGACCACACTTTGTGTTCCTACACCCCACAAAGCCACTTAAAGTGCCGTGTTCTGGTGCTGTGTGCCTCACCAGTGTGCCACACAAGCCTGCACGGGGATCTGAGCGGGCGCTGCCTTCCTCAGGCTATGCTTGAGTTTTGGGGCAACTGGAGCACTCGTGGCTGTGATTCTCGCCACTGTCTGGGCTTCCCTAGAGGGTCTCACCCGCAGCCTGAGGACCACATCGGCAGCCACCGAGGAGCCGCCAGGTGCGGCCTTGGTCCCACTCAGTGCTTCTCGACTTTGGTGAGAGAGGAGACAGCAAAACTTCAGCTGGGAGCCCCAGGCCTTCTCTGCTTGGGGCCCTGGGACTGACATAGCACAGATCCTGCCATCCACGTGCTGGGGGCCCCGCCGTGCGGCTCCCTCCTCTGGTTAGGGACTGCACCCTTGGGCTGTGCACCTCCTGGTTCTCACACTCAGGGGCCCAGGGAGGGTGGTGGATGAAGAGAGAAGGAGAAGGGTGGCAGTTTGAGCCCAATTGTGTTGGCTTCGTCTTCCGCCTCTTGTCCCTAAGTACATTGGCAAAGTTTTCCAGATGAAAACTCAGAAGGGATTTTTAATGACTGGAATCTGTGAATTCCATGGAAGCCAAGTCTGTCCACCTCTTTCACCCGCCTCATTTCTCCCCGTTGGGGCTGATTTTGGCAGCGTTCATAGGGGCAGGGACGGAAGGGGTGGGGGTCAGCCGTTGGCCCTGTGTCCCTCCCCTCCTCCCCTCAGCGCCACAGCATTTCGGTGTCATCCCCTTCCGTGCACGCGTCCTCATGAAAACCAGGTGCGGCTGGAAGGAGATGCCTGTGCCCACTCCCGTGACCTTCCCGGCCACCCTGGCTGCAGCGGCCTCTCGGCAGGCATCTTTCTGGTACTGCCTCCGTGCCCCTCCCATCACCTGACGCTCGTGTTCCTGAATCTTCACGCGTGTGCTCTGTGCAGCCACCTCACGGGTTCCCTGGGAACGGAGACAGTGTCTCACGCCGGTCAGAATGCTCTTCTCTGTCCACTGAATAGTCCAACACAGAATCATTCCTCTGTGATTATTTATGCTTTGTTATGTAGAACTGGAATAAAGAAAAAGTGAATTTAGACATTACAGCCATCAGGTTGAAGCTTAGTAATTGCATTAGGGAATTAAATGGAAGCATTTGAGCTTCTCGAGTTCTAATTCCACATCTTCGTATCCCCATCACCCCATACCCAGTGTCTAACACAGCTCTTGGTCTAGGAGTTTCTTGATAAATGCTTACTGAATTGAACTGTACTGAGCTTAACATTCCCACCCAGAGTTAGAAGCCAGTCCCTGAACAAATTGCATTTAGAATATGAGTTTGACGTTACTGTGGTAAGGGGTATCCTACACGTCATAATTCCTAGTCAATGTCGGGTATTTAGTCAAATAGACTCAAGTATAGAGAAGCATAGGCCCATCTGGCAAAAGGGCAAGGCACGGTGCTTTAGGTCCAGGTCCCCAATATCAACTATGAAAATAAAACGTCAACTCCAATGACAGCCCTGTCCTAAGCTGGTCACTGTTTACGCTAACAATTATAAACAGCTCGAACTTACTGTCCTGAGAGGCAACGTACCCTCCATTCTCTCTGCAGTGTAGCTGCCTTGGTGGATGGAACATGCCCCTCCTCCCTCCCTCTCCCTATCCCTCCCTCCCCCCTCCTCTCTCCTTCCCTCTCCCCTCCTCTCTCCCTCCTTCCCCTCTCCTTCTTCCTATCTTCTCTCACCTTTCTCCCCCCACCTTCTCTCCTGGACAAGGGGTAGAAGAGAGGAGACCTCTGGAATCTTCTGCTTCATCCAAGCAGCTTGGGGGCAGCATCAACAGCTGCAATTTGGCTGCCCCAGCAGGTGCCTCAGGGCAGCCTTTCTAATGGGAATCCTAGAATCGTGTCTTTCCTTAATGTGTCCTAAAGGCTGGAGGACATGAAGTGAAACAATGCTCCATGCTCAGTCCTGTGATTTTGTGTAATTATTGGACTTACTTTGAAATTAAACTAAATGATACCCAAGGTAGAGCATGAAAAAAAAAAAGAAAAAACAGGCTATGGTGTTTGAAAAACAAACAAAACCGTTTGGTTTGTTGGTTTGTTCTTAGACCTTCACAGGCTCCTAGGTCACACGTTTCAGTTTCTCAGCAAGTGACATTCTCTGCAGAAGCTGTGTCAGTCTCTTGTTTGATGATGTCAGCCACAGCAGAAAGAAGCACTCCGTAGGCCCCGTGCTCAGCACCTTGGCGTGAGCTCCTGCCATCTTTCGTTCATGCTCATCACAGCTCTGTGCAGTGGGCATCCTCCTGATCCCTGTGGGAGGATGGGGGATGGAGGCGGAAGGGTGAGTGATGGCAGGATCACATGAGGGGTCTCTCCCGAGGTAGGGAGGGGAACCGGCCCAGGACCTTAGTGCCCATCGAATCCTTCCTCCTCCTCCTCTGCCTCTCTGTGACTGTTTGACTCAGGCTGCAGGGACGGACATGAGTATGTGCAGAGCCTGTGTGCACCCCTGGGAATGTGTGCTCATATTGGCAGGGAGGGATGTGAGGTTGTACAGAGCGTGTGTGCATACCTTGGCGGTGTATGCTGGCGTTGGCAGGGACAGATGTGAGCACGTATGGAATGTGTGTGCACACCTTGGGGATGTGTGCTGGCATTGGTAGGGACAGATGTGTACAGAGCGTGTGTACACACCTCGGGGTGTATGCTGTTGTTGGCATGGACAGATGTGAGCGTGTACAGAGCGTGTGTGCACACCTCGGGGTGTGTGCTGGTGTTGATAGGGACAGATGTGTACAGAGCGTGTGTGCACACCTGGGGGTGTGTGCTTATGTTGCTTTGTAACCGGCAAATACGTGGCCCGTTGCGTCGGGCGGCCCTGCGCCCATGCTGAGTCCGTCAGTGGCCCTCGGGTTGGGGTCTCCGTCTGCCCAGACAGCACTCGAGTGGCTTGAGGTTTCAGATTCTTCCTCTACGGATACTTGGGCCTGCTCAGGACCAAACATCAGAACCAGCCAACTGCAAACTACAAGAACGTTCAAATGCATCTTCAGTAGGAAAAACAAAAGCAATTGGAAAAATTTTCCAACGTGACCCCGTGGTTAAGCCGTTAGATACTCCAGCCAACAGATTGAGTCACTTTAAAATTCACACCAATTAAAATGGTTGTGAGAGTTGCAGACCTTTACCGCTAAACCTTGAAATAATTGAAGCATTCTGCTCCACTTGCTTACAAACTAGGGTTGGGGATACCTTTCAGTCCAAAGTAGCAACCTTCTAAATCCAGCTTAGATGCGAGGCTCCCACTGACACAGGAAGAGACAGTGGCCCTTGATTATTCTCCTGTGTTCAGATACTGTGTCATTTCCTTTTTTTTTTTTTTTTTGTATACTGATCATCATTTCTGCTTTTCCAATTCAAACTAAAGGGAGTTTAGTTCTGTTTTGGAGAAGCTGTGGTTAGTGGTTTCTTTTCATGGTTTGCTTAATCTCTTAAGTCTGGTGCTTACATTACCCAAATAGACTTTTCTTTAGTACCACAGTGCCATAACCAGGGCTTCTCCCTCCATATCTGCTCCCCAGGAGGCTTCCTAGGAATGGGAGCTGGAGATCCAGCCCCTCTCCATGTGCCGTTTTCTTTGAGTCCAAGGCAGGTTTGGCTCAGAGAAGAAAAGAGGCCTCCGGGTTAGCTGCCTCTGACTGCTTGCTTGTGAAATGTTTAATGATAAGGCGACTTCAAAACTAATTTACACATTGATAGTTGTAGCTTGAAGTATCACCGCAGTCATAAGAACAAGAAACACTCCCATAAAGTAGATAAGCAGAAAAAAAGCCATAGAAGTTTAATAGAGCACAAATAAAATGGTGTTGTAAGAATGTACAGTGGGAAATGCTCTCAGTCCAGCCAGATCCAGCTGTGACGTCAGTCCAGCTGTGGTGTCCTCCTGTAAAAACATTCAGCCACATGTGGCCCTGATTGCAATCACTAGTCTGAATTTTGATCCAGAAAGTTCTTGGGGGCCGATGCTGGGACTGTTCCAGCAGTTGAGTCTGATTGGGCGTCACGGTGGTGATGTGCTTATCGCAGACAGCTGGGCTGAGTGGTGGCCACCCGTGCACTCGCCACGTGCAGCCGTTATTCTGGTGATGGGGTTGCATGCGGTGCGGCTTGTCCACCTGGGCTATTAAAGTACAGGGAACCCAACCGCGGGCGGGTGCCTCCCGACATGGGAGCTGTCTTTTTTATCCAGGTCCCTCTGGCGCTGCAGACCCCTGCCGCCAGTCTGAGCTCACAAGGAGGTACCGGAGGGCTCTGCTGGGGCATGGAGGTCCCTGAGCAGGTGGTCACTTATTGCTTGTGGAGTGGTCCGTGGCCTGTGAGTTTATTCTCGGGGTTTGTGTGGGCGAGGTTAACCAGTTCACAGCTGGGCACTTACCCCTTACACAGGTGACACTAGTTAAAGTGGAATCTATATTAGCTCACACAGGCGTGTCTGAGGAACTGGGAGGGTGGGGAGGTTTGGCCCTAGCACTAGAGCCTGGGCTCCTGACATTCTGCGTCTTCCTGTTGGGGGGCCGTCAGGGCCGCTGTGAGTCCTGAAGACAGTAGGTGCCATATGGACCAGGGGATGCAGAAGCCTCTAGAGGCTGTGGGGGGCAAGGAGACTGTCGCTTACCCAGAGCCAGCCCTGCCGACACCTCGACGTTAGATGGTGGGAACTGTTTTGGACTCCAGCTTCCAGAAATGTGAGAAAATAAGTCAGTGTTTAGGGTGCTAAATTTGGGGTGATTTAGTGGAGAAATAGAAAACTAGCCCACAAAGGTGCACGCATTGAAATGTGCTCTCTCCAGGTGTTCACAGTGGTGTGAAGGGGATGGCATCAGCGTTCTGGGAACTGTGCAGTTTCACTGAAGGAAGGGGGTTCGCCACTCCTTTCCTCATGTAACTGAAGGTATGTATGCCTGCCACACCGCCCAGGAGACAGGGACTGGAATTCTGACTTTATTTCTTATGGGAACTAAGCCACAGTCAGAACACAGTGAGGGCTGAAATGAGCTTCCTACAGCCTGAACTGGGAAGAGGAATCGCAAGTAGCTTGTTTTTTTCTACACAGACCTGTCCTTTCAGGTTTTGTTAAGTTCTGGAAAAAGGGAGAAGCCAGGCACACCTCAGCGAGGGACAGTGTTTCTGGAGGTGGCACGGCTTCAGCCTTAATGTGGCCGTGTGGTTGGGAGGCTCAGAAACTGCCCTCCAAGGGCACTCATCTGTTCCTTATTGCAGTAATACTTCGTTTACAGAAATCCACAGAAATTACAGTGCGGGAGGCCTCTGGTCTGGATGGGTTTGTGTGGACCGAGGTCACGGGGTGTTGTCCCAAGTGCTTATCCTGATCTGGCAGAGGCTCTGTTTCGAAATAATTATTCTTCAGTTTCAGAGCCTATACCTGAGTGATAGTCTTTTAACTTTGTTGCATAAAAGTAAAGTATGTCTTGAGGGTCTAAAAACCTATTTAGTAGTCATGGCTTTAAACTCATACATGGGGCTTTGGGATGGAGTGAAAACCACTGTCACCTGCGTGGATGCTGCGTGGTATTTTTAGCGTGGTGGCCTGCTCATGCCTTGAGCTCCATCTGCAGTGTGAGCAACAGCTGTGCATTTGAGAAATGTAGGCAGGTCTGCTTGCTCCTCCAGGGGCCTGCGGGCATCCGGGTGAGGGGCCTGGGATGAGGCCACATCAGTGGGAAGGAGCTTGATTGTGTCAGCAGATATGTCTGCTTCTACAGGCCTGAAAGCCAGCCAGAACCCAGTTTTCCTTTGGTCATCTAATGCCAAAAGAAAAAACCGTTTCTTGGAGATTCTTGTAATTTATATTAATGAACCATTTGACCATAAATAAAATGTTATAAATGCATGAGGCTTTACAATTTGGCAGATGTGTAACTCACATGTCATTATATCAAACTGTTGAAGATATTTGTTTCACTTGAAGGCTTTTAGCATTTTATGCGCAAACCAAATGCCAGTAGCATTTTGAAGGAGTATTTTGGAATTTTAAACACAGTGGGACAGTGCTGGGTCTCTGGGATGCTGGTGAGGTGGACGTGACCTCAAGCTCTTGGAGCTTGCAAGCAGGATTCCTAAATTGTCACACCTGCAGTGCTGGAAGTCAAAGTGGGTTTCTGTAAATGAGGTATTAGTGCAATAAGGAACAGATAAGTGCCCTTGGAGGGCAGTTTCTGAGCCTCCCAGACACCCCAGGAGGAAGCGGGGTGGGAGGCAGTTACCCACCAGAACCTGGACGGTGGATCGTGTTTGCTGGTGGCCCTGCTTGGCAGGCCATTACGTGCAATAAGAAACAGGTGAGTGCCCTTGAGAGGTTTCTCAGCCCCCTTCAGAACCGCAAGTGGAAGACGCTCCAAGGTGGGGGGTGGGGGTTCGGTTATCCACAGGAGCCTGGTTGGTGGAGCTGGGTTTGCTGGTGGTCCTGCGTGGCAGGTCATTACGTGCAATAAGGTACAGGTGACTGCCCTTGAGGGCGGTTTCTCAGTCTGCTTCGGAACTGCAAGTGGAAGACGCCCCAAAGTGAGGGGAGGCTGGTGGTCGGTTATCCAGTGGGGCCGGGTTTGCTGGTGGCCGCTGCATGGCAGGTCACTGCGTGGAGCGATGGGAGGTGAGTGGAGTGGGAATAGAGGATACACCCTCCACAGCTACTGCTGGCAGTTGGCTCTGGTAGCAGAAGGGGCATAGATAGAGGGATTCCCATCAGGGGCAACACGACTGGGGTCCCACGTGTGGTGGATGCCGAGGTGTGGCTATATGTAATCTCAGTCTGCACAGCCGTCCTGGTGAGTGGGTTCAGTTACCTTCCCATCTCACATTTGAGAAATCTCGGGGGCTCACATCACAGCTAGGTGGGTTGGAACTAATGTCTCAGGCAGGACGTTG